>NC_049996.1:8362565-8393610 GCF_000003815.2 Branchiostoma floridae
CCCTTACGATGCATTGTAGCCACTAAGCATGACTTCCATTTCATTTCATGTCATGTATTCATTTTACCAGAATAAAAATCACACTCAGGCTACAGCCTGTTTTCAGGTGTCCCTGGACACATACAGAACATAACTGGGACATACACACATTAACTTAGGTAAAAGGTAGCAATGTATAAACGTATACACGCAGAAAATGTCACAAAAGACCAATGACATAACCCAGATCAACCCATCTGCTTGAAGATTACCCGGTACCATTTATGGGCAGCAGGTGATAATTGCTGTTTTACGCGTAGTGCCACAGAACAAACTCCAATACTGGAACCGGTTTTACCTCATCTTATCAGGATTTGGTTTGGTTATCTGTTTTGTTACGTGTAATGGACACCATATTGGTGACGAAACTTTGTTGCCTGTTATGCCCCTGCCTTTATCTTTTTTTACAGCACGACCATTATGTTCCACCTGAACGAAGATACCATAAATGACGACACAGAATCCACCGGCACTATAGCACTTAAACTTTTTACAGCATTTTTTACCTACATGAAAAATGTAGGTATTATTGTTGGTGTGACTGTGTGTGGGGTGTTAGTGTGTTTTTTCCAGATGCTTGTGGTTATAATAACTTTGCCTCTGGATATGAATTGTAATGATATTTGGTATGTAGATAGGGGCTAGGGGGAAGAAAATTGAGGTCGAAGTCGATTTAGCCCGCTGATGTCTGACCTTGGTTCATTATGAAATGTAGTCAGGAAACAGCTTTGATGTTATTGCGCGGACGCACATAGTGCAGTGTGCTCCAAATATTTGTCTTTCATAGTACCACAATACTTCTGTTTGCATGGTTTGCATGGCATCGGGAATTGAAAGAAAAATTCATTTCAAAGGAATGTCTGTACGTTGACGGTTTGAAACGGGGTTGGAACTTTCATCAATACCAGTCTTACGAAACATTAGTAGCTGGGATCAGGCTTCCTTTGTCTTTCATAAGTTTTGCGTAAGTCTAGATGTGAGGTGTGATTAATGAGAGGTGACAGAGGGCGTGGCTTACGTTAAGGGGCACAAAATGCGCCAGCGTCCGGGGAAGAAGGCGCGAACCCCCCAGGCAATGCTGAGTCATAATCACTGAACAGGAGATGCCATTTATCACATTTCTCCAATCAAGCAAAACACTCAATGCTACAGACAGATCTGTATATGTCTTTAGATGTCACAACTCCCATAATGCAAATATATAAGGACTGCTTTGTTATTAGAAGGAATACCGAAACTAATGATTAGCCTACTCGATTGTAACACTATATCAAAGATTTATCTTAGCCCTTATTGTTATGTTAACCACGATGTTAAGCATTATTCAATTCCACAACTTTGTGTAATAGTTGTTACTATACATTGTAACGTGTACAATTGTCGTACAATAAGGTTCTCTATTTCACAAAGTTTGAGCTAACACGATTTGGTAAATTTTACACGTTAGGACTATTTCTCGGCAACTCTATTATCGACAAAAAGTCCGGAAACATGTTCGGCCAGAAACTGTTTTTCTGCAGCCAATCATTAGCATGGCGAGGGTGTCATCCTAGTTGGCTGTGGAAATTTACCAGTTAACATTCCTGAATAATTACTGGCTAAGCGCACTAGTAATTACCATCTATTCTGCTGGGTTTCCAATGAAGACAGCACTCCTGCCAAACCACTTTTTTATATGCGCCCCCTCAATGAATTGCTCCTAAGTCATACATGTATGTATAGTTTGAGAGTCTGGTCTTCACCAAGTGACGAGCACATTTCCTTGTGTTCATCACACATTGCGAAAAGAATCAAAGCAAATAAAAGAAATGCACACATCGGAGGTTGTACACAAAGTAGCATTAACTAAGGAGCCTACGTATTAATTCGAACTTAACAGAATTCATACAAGTTTAACGAAATTCATACGATCAGTTACTAAGAAACATACGAATCCTACGGAACACATAGTCATACGGTGCTTATTATCAGTAAGGATTGTAAAATGAATTCTATGAAATTCATATGTTTCTTAGTACTAGTAGTGAATCATATGAATTCCGTGCATTCAAAACTCGTAAGAATTCCGTAAAACTTGTATGAATTCGTAGGCACCCCTGTTAAACTTTTTTATGTGATTTGTTGAACATCAGGGTTCAGTTTGACGCATTTGACCAGCATAGCGGACTCCACGACATTACCTGGACCTTTGCCGACGTCAAAACGTCAGCCACCATTGCAACAGGAGTAGTAGTTGTACAGACACTAACCGTAAGTCTCCCTTTGTTTACTATGTTGGAAGCAATGTGCGCTCGATTTGATGGTGACTACTTTATGAGTGAACGATTCAGAACGGAACACAATCATATAACACTGGCACATATTTTTTTCAAAGACCAAAACACATAGAGTATACACAACATACTTGAAAGTCAATGGAGAAATGCAGATTGATGGCAAACGCCTATGATATATAAGCTTTTTATGTGTAATTTTCATCAGCCTCGAGATATTGTTCCATTTATGCAAATCTATATGTATACTCAGGCGTTTTTCTATGCCTTTCTTACTTTTCCTTTTACTTACTCTTACTTTTCTACGCCTTTCTTACTACAGCCTTTCTTACTTGATACGTAAGAGTATAGTAACAGGTTCTTTGTGTATTTCTAAGATCTAACATCATTAGCTATGAGATAAAATTATGAGCTATGAGATAAAATCCTTACACACGCACGCAATGCATTTTTCATATCTTAAAGTTGTTTTTTTTTTAAACATTTTTGTTGTTGTTGTATTTTCCAGTGTGGTGCCGGCTGCACCACTAACTGTGTACAAGCTGCAAGGGGACCATGTTACAAAAAAGATTACGTCATCACCTTTGACCGGAGCCAGGTGGATGTGGGCGGACATGACCATGACTACCTGCTGACGCTCACCGTCAGGAACAAGGCCACTCTCAGTACTACAGAAACTCTTAAGGTAGTTACTTATCATTTGTGTTTGTCAATCAAATTTAGTCCTATAATGTTATATGTTGGGAAATTGCTACAAGTATCTAAAAGTAAACATAAAAGTCGCAGTTTTTTCCATAATATTCGAAGGGACGTAAAATGGGGGTCCCATGTTCGAGGAGGGGCCTCGGGCACGTAAACAGCCTCATATCATTACTCCTGGCTGCAATAATACACCAAGGTGAATAATATATGAAGGCTACAAAACTAGCTCTGGAAACGAGTTTATTGGACTGCTCCTAATGTTAAACAATGGGATGCATTGGGAGCCCAAACCAAAAGTTATGATAACTTGTTCTACATTATCCTTTTCAAATTGACTTTTTAGGATACGTTTTATCTTAACTCCAACCTAACAACAGTTTGTACCTCCGAACTGAGTAGAACTGGGGAGGCTGACGGTGATGTAAGCACTCCACTTTACATAATGACTCAGCGGGGTTGCCCGATGCGAGTTACATGACTACATAAGGAGTTGAAACCTGATAACACCTAACGGCGTTGGCCGTCGTACGACGTTTTCAAGAAGGCTGCGACAGGACCATAAAAACCATCGACAAGGAAATATGACAGCTTTTTGGTTAACAAGACCGCCGACATATGTACATGTTGTACGACGTATGTTCGACTATCCAAAGATAGTCTACCAAGAAATGTTACCTCGCCAGTTGACGATCATATTCATTTATGACCATCTTATAACCAAGGAGGTGACGAATGTGACTGGGCCCATTGATACAAACTGTTCAAAACGATTGCTGAAGCAAGCTCTGAGACATATGAAAATAGCAAGGTTTTGCATCTTAAGATGCAAAACTACGAAAGCTTCACCCTCCTTTTTCAGCACTGGAAACCAGTGCTGAAGATGGCTTCAGCACTAGAAACCGAGTGCTGAATGTTCGTCAGCACTGGAAAACCAGTGCTGACGCGCTCTCAGCACTCGAAACGCCGGCTTCAGCACTGGAAGAAGGTGAAGCTTTCTTAGACTTGCTCTTAAGATGCTTCTCTACGTCAAAAGTTATCCCGGGTTGCCCGCTGCGAGTTACATGATTATTTTTCACCGTTACGCAAATTTGACTTCACTCACCTGAATAGTTATGCCCTTCCGTGACCTTCCAATGAGCTGTCACCGTTCGTCAGCTTCGTTGCCTAGCACAGGTACTATTTTCCTGCCAATCGTCGAAGAGATAGAAATATTAAAACCAGACTGAACTGAAGTGAAGAACGGTTCACGATATGACTCCACGGTGGGAGGGGGGCGCGCTTGTCCCGCCAGTTTTAGCTGTGAGCCAAACACCTAAAATTGTATCTACCAAACATAGTGAGACACCTAAACGTACCGTAAACCCTGAGCAAATCAAATATTAGGCCAACATTAGCCTTTCAGAGACCTAAATGGATCGAGATTCCCAAATTGATTAATCTCTCCAAGAGTGCGCCATTTTCACGTGACCTCTGAACTTGTGACGTGACTTTTGACCTTATATAGTGAACCTGATTACACAATAAATGTTGCATCACTACAATGGTTTTAGATGTGGCTTAGGAAAGTTTCCATGTGTAAACCAGGGAGTAATAGGTTAACGGGCGCTATAAAATCAGCTTACAGAGTATTCAGGCCAATAGTTAGCACTATAACTACTCAGCTAACATGTCGTTGTTGCTTTGTTATAGATCACGGTGGACACATCCCCACCTCTTGCCGGCAATGTGCACGACGGTATGAAGGGGCAGCCGGAGAAAGATTACCAGCAGACGACAGCGGTTAAAACGTGGTGGGACGGTTTCTTCGACGAAGAGAGTGGCGTGAAGTTCTACCTGTACGGCTATTCTACCAGTTGTTTGACTGCTGCTGACTTTACGCTTCCGGAGGGCGCGTCTGTAAGTATAACATAAGGCCATATGTCATTTACTGTAAATTGAAACGTTATTAATTCAAATTGAGTAACAGCCAAGTACTATCTCTGTAGCAATTGAGGCTGATAAATGACGCAAAATGCTTGTTGTAATTGTAATCAATATCTAAACTACAAAACATGTGATGTTTTAGACGAAATTGTATTGTATTTTCATTTGCATTGTATGTACCGAACATGTAAGTGATACGAACTTCGGCCGCGATGCTGCAAAGTTTTACACGCATGATAAACTATTCATTCGACCATTCATTCCTTGATTCAGATAACGAGAACAACAAACACGCACGCTACCTACACCGCACCGTCTGCCGGGACCTACTTCTGCACGGTGGTGGCCTACAACCACGCGCTGGACCCGTCCCCACCGGTGTGTTCTGACGGCGTCACGGTGGATGTCACCGCTCCCAGCCTCACGGCAATCCACATCGACCACATCGCTGTCCGACCTGGGGTGGTGAAAGATGCTGGTGGTAACGTTTGGTTGATAAACCAGAGACGGCACCGAGTCCTAGTGCTAGACCCTCCCGCGCAATGCCTGTAAGTCTATGTGCATTAACTCTGATGTTTTCTATCCTCTCTGAGTAGAAATGTTTTATTTGATAGTATCAATGTCATTTTCCCCCACCTTTGTCGCCCTGTCTATCTCTCTTTCTCTCTCTAATATACATGCATATTCATATACATATAACATCTCTGTTTACAGATCAAAGCATTATTTCATGAATATTTCATTAATATTTCATTTTAGCATAAGGTAACCGGTAGAAAAGCGACAAATGGATTCAGGCTGTTAATGTTACAGATATACTTTCTTCTTCTCCTTAAGACAATGCTAGAAGACTTGGCCAGTATTGGTTCAGAGATACCATCAAAAATATGTTTTAAACTTTGTCCCAGGTCTGTGCCTCAAGTAAATTACATCGATGACTTCGCCCCGAGACGGGATTTCGTGACGAACACCACCCTCACTGCACAGTACTGCACTCGGCACTCAGGAGCACCAACGGGCAACTACCTTTCGATGGACAAAACTGTAAGTATCATATGTGACCCAGACTTTCGAGAGGTCTATCCTGAGAACTTGACAATGATGATAATGATGAACAGGTCTTGTAAACAGATTGATAAGTGATCAAAACAAATTAAGAAGTCATCAGAACTACAGCTGGCAATCCAAATTAGTATTAGTCCTCGGTTACTGCCTGGCTACTTGCAGTTTGTCATTCTCTTGATCCCATTCAGATCTCGTCTTGTTTTTACGCTAACAAAGATATTTTATCAATATGAAGGTGATTGTCATTACTAGTGTAGATGAAAGGTCTTACGTGTACACACTGTCATACGTCCCCATCTGATGTGTGCAAATCAGAAACACATATATTTTCAACACGTGTTGGATGAAAGAACTGTCTCTACAAGCGGAATGCTCAGCTTGTTTCACCATATCGTCCATTGTTGTGGAAAAGCATTGTATTGATGAATACTAGTGACGTAACTCTGTTTGTTACTTCAGCTGCGTGTTGCCTGGCACGGTGAGGATGACGGCGGGATTTATGATTACTTCGTGGGGCTGAGCAGCACCAGCAGCGGCACGAGCAGCCCTGACATCATGGCCTTCACCTCCACCACCTCCATCCCGGAACTCAGGTTCTCCCATCCACGCATCAGCCAGAACTCTCTGTTCCACCTCGTCATCAAGGCTGAAGATCGGGCGGGGCTATCTACCACCAAGGTAAGCCAGCCATGTGCATTGCGCTATAATCAAAGCAAACAGAACACCCCCTACTCAATGTTAGCACAACCCACGTCTACATTAGAATGATATGAAAAAAAGAGCTGCTGTTAGACTCTGGACTTCCAACACCCATCTGAGTCGATATCAGATGTGCTTTGTTGACCCTACTCACTTCGCGTCTATGTAGAATAAACCAGTTTAAATGAACATCTAGCTCATCAATATCAGGGGACAAAACATGGTGTCAGAAGTGGGATTCGCATATTGCATTTATTGTTTGATATTCGTTATGCCATACCTGTCAATCAAAATGAAAGATTCGTACGTTCTCTTTTTCTTGCAGGTTGTGGGTCCCATTGTCGTGGACGTAAGTCCGCCTCAGTTTACGGGACGAATCACGCTGTCTAAGGAAGGGAATTTTTATGTAGGGCGCTGGACAGGGAGCGACTTCTTTGATGACGAAAGCCAGGATCCTCTGACGTATGAATTTGCCGTTGGTGAGCACCGCTTTGAATTGTTTTACCTTTAGAGAAAAATTTACTTTTGAATTACATGTATACTAAAGGTTGCAACCATAAACATGCGAATTAATCGTGTCTCATTTATACAGGAGGTAACCCAAGCTCCACAGCCATGCTGCGTTTCCGCCATGTTGGAGCTAATGGACCCTGTACAAGCGCTAATCCTCCCAACTGTGCGGCGATCGGAACAGACGCATTAGACGGCCCTCCGAGTGACAGCTACTACATGTTTGTCAGAGTGACCAACCCGGCAAGCTTGTCGGTTATTGGCATCTCTAGTGCGTACAGCATCCACGACAAACTACCCGCCAACGGGGTCGTCTTCGACGTTGCGCCGGACATGAATGATGATCCTGGAAGTCATGTAAGCTGGGTTTTTAAATATCTTTATCGTCATAGAATGCTTTTTAAACGTATCATATGGTTCAGATTGTTGACTGTATGGCTTGCTCCTATCCTCGTTTGCTTTGGAGAATGTGTTTAAAGCTCTTGCATTACATTGCATGACCCGTGTTCATAGTAATATTAGGAAACCAAGCAACCTGTTATATCTCGCGGTTCTAATATTATGTACAACAACTTTGCTACTGGCGGGAAGTACGATTTGTTTAGTACTTTATGGTGTAGATTGTGAACATACATACTTTAAGGACTAGACGGGCACACTCTATCCCTCTCTCTTCTCTACAATACCGCCACAAGACATTAATGTTGGTATTTATCATCTCTTCCTTAAGGATTATGAAGACATCGACTCCCAAACAGACAACGGAGTGTTACATGCCCGTTGGTTTGGCTTCAGCCATGATCCAACGGCAGTCACGTACGAGGTGGCAGTAGGAACTACCTCTGGTGCTGAGGACGTCCGAGCTTTCACAGCTGCTGCCGGCACGACCGCCTCAATCACCGGCCTTACCCTTGAGTACTTCCAGGTTTGTTTCTTTCAATGGTCGTTGTTGTACTTTTTCCTTGTAGAGTTAAAGTCGACGATTTGGTTGAACAGTAATTTAAGGTGACAGCTACAAGGCACTGGGGCCTGATTTCAAATGGAAACCGATAACCGATCAAACCACGATAAACCGTTGGTCATTGTAAGATGTAAGATCATCGGAAGACTTGTGAAAATTTCTTCACACATGTACGAATATGAAACGAAAACTCAATAGCACACTAGGAGAAACTGTTGCAATATTGCTGTTGTTCTGCAAACTTTTCAGACCTACTTCATCACCGTAAGAGCAACGAGTGATGCAGGGTCTGTCACGGTCAGCTCAGACGGGGTCACCGTTCTAGAGTACGACGGCAGGGTAGGAGGCATGATGGTGAAAGATGGACCAGGATGCTTCGAACACACAAACGGTAAAGGACGCCTGTTATAACTACAGCATAAATCTTTTTTTTTTTTTTTACATGTTTCTGTTCAAAACTTGTAAACGACTTGGTGTTTGGAAGATGATGAACATGTACAGGTACGACTACGTCGTAATGACAAGTCTTCCTTCTCTTATCTTGAAGATACATGTGAAGACGACGCTGAATATCAGCGATCCACATCAACCATGTGGGTGCGCTGGAACACGCCGAGCAACATCACGGACTTCTTAAGCGAGTTCTACTGGACCATCGAGGAGGAGATACGGGACGGTAATACTATTGAAATACTTAAAGACCGTAATGACAAGGTGTTGTGGATGGCATGTATGCATCGGATTTTGTAGGTTTTCAAAATCAAAATATAGAAATTATGCCACTTGACACTACGAGGCAAATACGTGCATATGGTGAGCTTGTACTATATAATCGGGCTTCAGCATCCAAGCACGTTTGATTTGTTTTACATCGGTTTGCTATTTGGGGACATTTACTTTTTCATATAGATTATTTGCCCTAATCAACTTGGCCTTTCAATTATTATTGTGCGATGTGTGCACATGTGTATATAGAAGTAGAGACGAGCTAGTTACATTGTGTTTGGAAACAAAACAAAGGAAATGCGTATGAGATCTACTTGGAGATCTCGATAGATTTCAATACTACCTCCTAACTCACACAGGAAGCGACAGCCGTGCGTTCACCAAACTGGGGTGCTGGAGGGACAAGGGTAATGCCGCCATCACTCCGCTGGAGGGGACAGATCCACGCCTAGATGGGAACTTCGCTTTCCGTGAAAACGCCATCGAAAAGTGTTACCAGGTAGCACGTTCCCGTGGTGCTACCGTGTTTGCTCTACAGAGCGGCGGAGAGTGTTTCGGGTCCGCAGATGGACACAGCACCTACAACATGTACGGTCCGTCTACACTCTGTGCAGAGGACGGAAAAGGCGGGTCTTGGGCAAATGAGGTCTACCAGATTACAGGTCAGACTCAGTATCTGGTGTAGAACATATGACTAAATATTGGTCAGATTTTATTTAAGAGCTTTTTTTAAATAAATGGTACGTTAAGAGGGCAACAGCATATAAGGTGAATTTTCTGCTAATTTTTGGCATCAAATTAGTCGTAGCATAATGTTTTAAACGTCTATCTGTCAACAAGCGTCATACTTGCATTAGGATAATACGTTTGCTAAACATCCATGTAATGTTATAACATAAGAATGCTGTTCAGCTTACTATTGGCACACCATGATCTTGGAACAACTTTGTTTTTGTTTTTGTTTTCTTTGCTCATCTATTTTTTCACTTTTTTCTGAAGCATGGTACCGAATCACGGAGCGTCTGCTTGTAAAACGGGGCGGTACGGCCGTCCAGTCCAAACTGAGTCTACGCCCGGGGACAAGATATCGGTCCATGATCACTCCCTGTTACAAAACGGGGTGCTTCGGACAGGTGGCAAGTAGAGGCGTGTGGGTCATACCAAACGCCCCTATTTCCGGTCGCCTGAGTGTTAGAACAGTGGCAAATGGGGAGGGGCCGTCCACAGCGACGTTCAGCTGGGACGCCTTCAGGGACGGAAATGCGCCCACAACAGTGGTGGAAGGAGTTGTGCCCGTAGCGGTGTCAAAACTTGCGATTCGCCGCTACGAGTGGGCAGTGACATCCGGCACAGAGAGGAGGGAGCTGCTACTGCCCTGGACCCCGATAGATATCAGCGACAATACTGTGGTACGTGTAAATAAATCGACGAAGATTGCGACAATGAAGATACTTTAATAAACGAACCGATTGTCTACTCATTCTTGCAACGATTTAGATTAGGATATTAAGAAAGCCGTAGTCATTTGCTACATTAGCGCTTGAATAATTCTGTAACATTTATCTCCATCTGTCAGGAGCGCCATGAACACACGGTCAGCATTCCCCGACGTATCTTAGCTACCGGCTGCCCAAAGCTGGTTGTCCGTGCCTTCAGCAGAGTGGGTGTACAGTCTTCAGTTGAAACTGACATCAATGACTGCAGTAGGAACCCCATCGGACGCCAGCACGTCGTCATTGACGTTACAGGTGAGTTGTCAGGTGTAACGCACAGAATAAGATACATTGCTCCCCGAAAAAGTGCTGCTTCAATACAATGCACTTTAAAAGCCAGGACTACTACATGTATGCAACAGAGCTTTGTATGTGTCGCTAATGTACTTCTTTCACATACAGGGGATTTTGAGCTTGAGAAGAATGGCCTATGGTATAGAGACGACGCGGACTACACATCATCGCCGTCTGCACTGGGGGCGGTGTGGCCAAATCTGCGCCAAGGGCAGTACACATGGGCCGTCATAGAGGAGTCTGCAGGCATAAGTGACTACGGCAGCGTGTCAGCCAGTAGCCAGTTCCCATACCCGTGTGCACATCCCCTCGCCATAGCCTGTGGTAACACTACTGATGAGTACGTCAGCATCAACGATCTGGCACTCCAGCATGGCAGGCGCTATCATATCTGTGTCCACGCAAACAAAACACTACAAGTGTTCGAGAAGTGGAGCATGGAGCTACCGGCAGTCTCTGCATGTAGCGACGGCATCACAGTAGACCACACGCCGCCAACTCCAGGAAAAGTTTGGATCGAAAACTCTGACGATAAGAGTTACCAGGTATGGTGTGCTAAATCATGTCAATCACAATAGAACTTAGAAGCCTTTTGAAGAAGTTTGATTTAATGTTAAGATGTATATAACTAAAGGTTCATTGTAGTTAATGAATGGGCTTAATTGAATGCCTGGTTTCGTCTACCTACAGTCATCGCCCTCTGAGATTGTTGTAAAGTGGGACTCGTTTGTGGACCTTGAAGAACACGGAACATCTCACCATGTCTCCGGCATCAGGACATACATGTGCGCCATCGGTAAGGAACCTCGCTTTGACGCAAGCTCTCGTGCGCTCTTGCCATGCTGTACTCTCGCGCGATCACGTTTCAAAATGGCGCTTGTAACTGATCCATTTTTATATAATGCAGCTGTTGCTATAAACATAGGTTGCGCTTCGTATCCCTAGCACAAGTAATCATCAACATATAGAATTCTACCAGCACACTTTGCAATTGAAAGCAAAATGTAAAAGCATTGATCAAGTGGCATTTGTATCAAGGAGGTTTTATCAAATAGAAGATCTCTTTATCTCTTTATAATCTACGATATAAGCTTTTCAACCTGAATATTTTCCCAACAGGCACTTCTCCAGGAGGAATAGATGTTCAAGATTTCACAGAAGTGGGAGACATCAACAGTTTTATTTTCCGCAACATGGCACTCAACAGTGGAATTACGTACTACGCAACAGTCAAAGGTACATCTCTTTATATCCTTTAATAGTTTTAAGTTTTAGAAACATTGCAGTTTAACAGTAGTTAGTAAAGTGAATCTTGTTTTTCCTTCACTATAAACTTTGCAAAAGCAAACTGAGAGTCGTCATCATAATATCTCGATATAATTTTCTAATTGCTGAGTAGAATTGAACATGGCCGTTTTATAAGCCAACCTCTAGCTTTACAACTTAGATTAAAGTAAACCAATTAATAACCTTGACCCTTCTTTTCAAATTTACAGGAATTGATTTCGTTGGACTTTCATCAGTCTCCGTCTCGGATGGCGTACTCGTCGATACAACACCTCCTGCCAAGAACGACAAAGCGATTGATATCGGTGGTCAATTCCTCCAATCGCTGGAATCTATCACTGTCAGGTTTGTGGGTCTCAAGTCCTTTTATGCAATTATATAAACTTCGCATGCTATGGATTTATTGCAAGGCTACTAAACTGATAAAATCATCAACTCTTCTATCTATATGCTTTCCTCCTTCCTCCGAAAGACTGGAGATTACCATTTTCCTCGAAAAACATATATTTACGAGTACCTGCCTCCTCTGGTGCTGCATCATACGAGATTGATTGAAGTCGTTGTTGCATCGGTGATAGCTTGAAGATTGGTTAGTTATTCGTTTTTTATTTCATTTTCAAAGCTGGTACGATGTTTTCGTCGACAAAGACAGCGGCATCACGTCGTTTTACTGGGAGGTTGGGTCTGCTCCTGGGCTGGATGACGTGGTGCGTTTACAACCCGCAGAGGAAGCTATGGCTGAGGACTATGCGATAGATCCTCCTCTACTGGAAGGTCACACCTACTATGTAACAATAATGGTAAGTTCCACGTGTTATGTTTGATTGACACCGTCATCATCATCATCATTGAAACCATGCTTAAGCATTGTCGGTTAAACATGACATGCAGTAATTTTCTGAACACGCCATTTGCTATTTTTTTCTCTAGAAATACATGTTCAGAATGCTGTATATGGGTTTGTTACACTTATTCCAAATACCATGATAGCTCGTTCACCCACAAGGATTTGTTAATGTAATGCTTTTGTACAATGGTAAAGAGCAACAAATAGGGTATTACACATCAATGGATTTGATTCTTTTTCCCAAAGGCGGAGAATGGAGCCGGGCTTGTCAGCACCGCCATTTCTCACGGCTTCGTGGCTGAGACGTCCCCACCTGAGGCCGGGTTTGTGTATGATGGACCCCTCACGGACCCTGCAGACGACTTGGACTACCAGACCGACAAGACAACCATCAGTGCACATTGGGGAAAATTCCATGATCCCCACACAGACATCGTCAGCTACACGTGGAGAGTCGGAACGTGCCCAATGTGCCGAGATATCCTGGAGGAGGTGGATCTCGGGATGAAAACAGGTACTTTTAGTCGATACGCTCATGTTTCGTGGATTGCCAATCCTGATTTAGGGCGTGTATTCGTCGTTCATTTCTGATGTCGTAGGATTTTCAAGCAGGTCGTGACTGAGCCAGCCACCGACATGGATTCAAATAGCATTTTGTTAACCTTGATAGTTGGACTTTGCAGTAGACGTACGTTTTTGTCCTCAAAATTGCCCAAAGTTATCGATCGTACGACGATCGTACGACCTATGTGACCGCGCACGAAAATAGCATCCGTAAAGTCTTTCCACAAGCATTTTAAGACATGTACAGAGTGGTCGAAACATTTGTAGAAAAAATAACATGAAAAGAAAACCGTGCGTATCCTACTATTTCCCACACGTGTGTTTCCAGATATGTCAGCATCCAATCTGCTGCTCGTTCCCGGTTTCACGTACTACGTGACGATCACGGCGTGTAATGCTGCCCAGCTGTGCACTACCTTTTCTTCTGACGGAGTTCTGATGGACGACACACCTCCTGTCGCTGGGACTGTGCGCGACGGAGCTGCTGACATGGATCTCCAGTATCAGCCATCTCCGTGAGTACCCAGTTTGTCCAGCTACAGGTCATTGCTTGCAAAGTACATTTTTCGTGATGGGTAATAGTGTTCTAGCAAGTACTATACATGAACATAACTCACACTTTTACGCCTTAAACCTTAAACCTTATAACTTAGAAATCTTAGATATGTTTTTGTCAATTATTGAGGGTCAGTCAGTCTAGTTTAACTTAGGCAGCAACAGGGCTGGTTTACGTCACCAATTAGCTAGCCTCGTTACGTCGAAGGTCGGTTATACCTTCTATATAGACACAGCTACAGATGCTAGTACTAACTCAAGAAACGAAGCTTTCATTTACACAACCACTTCTGCTCACTATTTAGAAACCTACTGCGAGCTAGTTGGTTTGGTTTCCATGACGCCCATTCGCACCTGTCTCACTACGAGTGGCGCGCGGGAACAACGCCTGGAGGCAGCGACATCTTATCTCCGTCGGACCTTCATCTGGCAGAAACGGCATTAGTTACCATGGCAACACCCATGCCCGCAGACACCAAAATCTACGTGACTGTCAAGGCCTACAACAAAGCAGGGTTGTGGGCAGAAAAAAGTTCGGATGGTTTCGCCATTGATGCAACCCCACCGACAGTGACTACACCGACTGCAGTTGACCTGAGCTGGGGATCATTTAAAGCTGATACGCAGGTACTCCTATATTTTATTGCGCATGTGTCAATGATAGTTAAGGAAATACGAAATACTGTTTCGAACGTCTGAAGTGGCTTTAACTATTACTTACATTTTTAACACAAAAGGGAATAGTTCTTGACCTAATTTTCAAACGGCATCAGTGTTTAACAAGTAATTTGACTTGGAGTGGAAAGCCTATGGCGCCCCCCGTCTTTATTCAGTGCCATTACCGTAATGCTGTATCTCCATTGTTTAACGTTAAACAGTTCAAACAGGAGTCTCCTATTTACATTGTCATGCTACCCGTAATCGACATCTGCTGTGATATTTCCAAACTTTCCACCTTTCCGATTTGCGCTTTCCAGGTCATCAGAACACTTCTCAGGGTCAGCTGGGAATTTGCTGACCCCGACTCTGGCATAGATTATCATCTCTTGACTGTATCCACTTCTCAAGAAACTCGTCATGACCTACCATCTGTCAAGGTGAGACATTCATGATATGTCTTAAGTTTGAAACTTGCATTAAGTCTTTAGTTTGCAAAAGAAATTCGCATGGAGTGTCGATATCAAGTGTAAAGAAAACCTGGACTTGTGATGTTGAAGATGTTTTACAAATGTTACTTTAGTTACTGCTATGTTGTACATGTACTGTAACCATCTTTCAAAAGGAAGTATATCGTTAGGATAAATCTCCAGCTGTTGAGAAACTACCATCCCTATTACATTGAAGCATATTTGCCTTTCTTGATACAGGTCAGCGCAGATGACAAGCGCTACACATTCAGCAACATCACACTGCATGATGGGAACCGCTACACGGTGACAGTGGTCGCCTGTAACAGGGCAAAGCTCTGCACAGAATCCACTTCGGCAGAGATCATGGTTGGTTTGAATCTTTATAGAAAAGGTAGACCTTTGATCACAAGACATATAGACTGTAGCACTCACACGCAGTCTAGCTTGTATGTGCGCATTCATGAAATTGGCTAATGAGGCAAATATTTACAATACTAGTAAGTCAAATTACTATAAGTATATAAATGGGATTTGTCAAGATTTATTTCTATTATGGCATGACACCGAAGCAGAACAATGTGATTTGAACTATGCAAACTCTGAATACTCAATATTGTTGACAGCATAATAAAGGTGTTATAAAAACGATATCAACATTTCAATTCATGTTAAGTTTTGTCGTATCGTTTTGTCCTAGCCTGATTAAATCTCGCTTATAGCAGCCCGCCAAACATCCGCCGGCCCTCCGCGGGGAGGGGCCAGTTACAGCCCTGGACAGCGGAGTTTGTGTTACACAGACTAGTTTTGTCCGAATTAACATATCAATGTGCTTGTCTGAAATCATAACCTATCAAATGTAAACAAAAATACTACTGCTTCCTTTGTGTCTCACATGTATAAACTTATACCCATGTTAGGTGGACGGTACGCCTCCCACAGTCGGCACATTCGCAGCAGAGACGACCCACGCCATAGATAATCAGCGTCCCCAAAGCGGGTGGATGACGTGGCAAAACAACGTCAACGGCAACCCTACACTTCTTAAACTAGCATGGCTGGGCTTCACTGATGTGCATTCTGAGATCGAGAAATATCAGGTTTACGTAGGAACCAACTTTGATGCAGACAACCTGATTCCGGTACGTATCATATGAAATAAAATGTATTCTATTAGCTTTCATTAGATACGCATATCTTGGCAATTTAGGGATACATACATGATTAGATAGTGTGCCATATCTTGATGTGCTTGTATGCCTTTGACCACACTATCACCACAGAAAATAGAACTCTCATTTACGACTTAATCTATGACTCTCTACAGTCCGGACCGATAGAGGTTGCCCCCAGCGGAGGAGGCTTGACAGCCCCAGAAGGAGTGGTGCACACCGCGGATATTCCCGTTGCCACGGCGCTGAGCAGTTCTTCAACAGTCTACATCAAGGTCATTGCTGTCAACGGGGTAAGTCATTTAACGCACTGTGCCTTTACAATTGCGACGTTAGGAGCACTTGATTATACGTATATATTGTTTTCTTCAACGTCTTCAACAATATTATTCACATTTCTTAAAACATGTACATCAGATTTCAAGGACTCGATGCCACAGACAGATTTATATACTATAGTATCTTTAGATGCATTACAACTCCTATAACGCAAAAATAGGCAAATATAGAAAGGACTCCTTTGCTATTAGATAGAATGCCGAAACTAATTATTAGCCCACTCTATTGTAACACTACATCAAAGAATTATGTTAGCATTTATTGATAGGAATAAGGCTGTTAAGCTTTATTCTATACCCATATTTTGTACTTTTGTGTAGTAGTTGTTGCAATACATTGTATCATGTACAATTGTCGTACAAAAAAGCTCTTCATATGATTGACGATTTTTTTTTCAATTTCAATAGCCTGATCATTTTATCACGATGCGCCATTGGACATCTACGCTCGTATACCTAATAATGTAATAATTCATTTGAAGGTTGGCCTGAGAGGGTCTGCATCACACGAAGCTTTCAACCTTGTATCATCCGCCGCCGACAGGGGCTTTCTGTCCCTGGTGAGAAGATGCGTGGCTCACTCCTGCATAGGACACTGCATTTGCGCATCTCAAGATAAGATATGCACACCAACGCAGTCCTGTACCGAAGCGAGTGGAGGTAAGCTATATATGCTCTGTGTGTGTGCATGTGTGGTCGTCTGTGTGGTCGTCTGTGTGTGTGTGTGTGTGTGTGTGTGTGTGTGTGTGTGTGTGTGTGCGTGTGTGTGTGCGTGTGTGTGTGTGTGTGTGTGTGTCGAAGAAGCCAACGTAGTCAGGATAGACTGCATGGGTATCAATGATTCGTTTCGGTATGTGATTATGGTAATGATAGGTCATCTAGAGCAGCCTGATAAAATGAGCCTCGTAATTGTCTTTGTGACGTTCGTCCGCTTTTGTAATCCATCATTCAGGGGGGTAGATAGGATTGTGTGAGTTCGCAGGTGACTTGAAACATGTATATGTAGAAATACACATTCTGGAATACAGGTCATGTAAATTTAGGGCATGATTTAGATTGGTGTTTTGACTTCTTTGTATATGGTTCTTCTCGCCTTAGCTTATGTGAAATGCAAACTGTGCCATTCTATACACACAGGGCCTACAATAAATGTGTATGATGTTGTGGACTTCACGGACTTGTCGTCTCTGTCTGGATCTGACGACATCGCGAATACACCTGCTGGGGACTTCCTCGCTGCCGCATGGACAACCGACGCAACAGTTAAAAGGTAAAAGTACAAAGTACATTCTTCCCACAAAAAAGTATACACGGATCAAATATTCAACGACCTAAGTCACCTTCTTGATCTTTAGGATCAATACTGATGACGAATTACTTCAGAACGTAAACTCGCGAGAGTTACAGACACGTGATCTCAATAACACGTGATCATGCGGATACGTGACGTAAGTATTATCAACGTTTGAGCAACTGCTTTTATGTAAATATTTGTCACTTCAGCTAGTCGACGAGCCTTGGGTGCCTGTAGATTGTCAGTCACTTCATAGTTTCATTTGCTTTTCGTAAACTTGACAGGCTGGGTCTAATAGTGGTGGGCGACACGGAAACGGATAGGCTACATAGAAAACCTACCTGAACGCATTAAGTCTTACAGTCAACATTGGCAATTAAAACTATGGTCTGACACGGACCTACAAACAACTGCGTCGATGTGGAAACATGACTATTTCTGTGTTAACAGGTACGAGTGGAGTGCAGGAATCAAAGACCAAGCTGTGGGCAGCGGTGTGTTTGATCTTCTGAACGACAAAATATGGCACGAGACAAACGGTGCCAACTATGCTATCCTCAACTTACCTTATACACCAGACGGAGGTAAGTAGCACACTCTTCATTGATCATACCGAAATTCAAATTGATGTTATTGCCTTTGCCATGATTTTTGGTGTTATTTTTTATTTCATGTGTTTTAATTTTACAATTTTCCGTCCTATCTAATCTATTTAACATTAGATAGGCTGAACTTAATTTGAAGTATTGCCGTTTGACCTCTATGCTTTATTTGGTATTTCTGCAGCCCATACCCTACGAGGAGCGGAGTATGTGATTTACGTCAAAGCATGGTTCTCACCGACTTCGTACAAAGTCTACTCTTCTGATGGAGTTGAGATCGACTTTTCACCCCCTAGTGTTCATAAGTCAACAAAGGTACGGTAGTTTGATTCAGAGAGCCTTGCACAAATGTGACCAACTCCATCTTAGTACATGGAACTTGAATAGGTCTCATGTATAAGTAGAATATACACCAGTTAAGTGGACTGATATATAACGGGAATGATTCCTCACACAAATGTGTACAAATCATTTTTGCGACAAAATTTTAAGTGTTACGACCCCCATTACAAACTAGTGACTAAGTATCATTTCCAAATACTTGGCATGTTCAGAAACTTAAATTTGCTAACCGCAGTCAACATGTCCTAACGTTACACCCTTAAATAGGTCAAGGACTTGATGACAACATCTGCCACCGTAGACATAGACTACATCACTGAGAACAACGCGCTCGTGTGCGGCTGGGATGGCGTGTTCTACGACACAGGCAGCGGCATTGATAGCTTTGAAGTTGCCTTTGGCCTTACGCCGACTGGTAAATATGTTGACATTGTGAAATAGTGTCGATGTTGTTATTCATAAGAATTTTACGTACCTAGTATTTAGAACCTCTACCTAACCCAAACTTTGACTGGCGTTATGAAATTGTTTGTTTATCTATTTGCACAATCAGAAAGTACAAGATACATAACACGATAAACAATAGATATGGCAGGCGCAGGGGTTGGAGAAAAGGCGTACATAGCTTACTCTGGGCTCGTCACTTTTATACTAAAATTGATTGAAATCGATGAATAATAAAGTAATACAGTACATAGAATGTGATAGCAATAACATAATGATAAACAAATAATCAAAGATAAGAACTGAACATATGAGTGATGACTATGAATTACTTAACACCCGAGAATGGACAGTCTAAACGTATCCTTATCAAAATTGATTATAATCGATAAATGATGAGGTAAAGTAATACATAGAATGTGATGCTGATAACACAGGAATAAATTAAATAATTCACGATAAGAACTGAATATTTGAGTGATGACATATGAATTACACTTGATCATGTGTCCAAACGTACCCTTATCAAATCTCCTTTAGACGAATCTGTCTCGCCATACACGGAGCTGAGCGGAGACACGACTACGCACCAAGTGACCGGCCTATCTCTGACTGAAGGAGTCAGATATTACTGTAACGTCCGGGCGTTCAACAAAGTGCGTCTGTTCAGCGCAGCCTCGTCAGACGGTGTGACGGTGGACACGATCAAGCCAACGACTGGTGTCGTCATGGACGGAGTCGGTAGGTTTCTTCTGACTTAGGGAATTTTTCACAAAATGCCTACCTACCTCGTATCAATGGTTCTTCTAAACTTAAGAGTAATCATCTGTTATAGTGATAATGAATTCCAAGGAAGCAAGCAGTGCAATATGCAGTTTTCTCGGTATCAACAACAAAGCAATGTTTGACATATTTTGCTGATAGCGAGTATTGTTGTCGTTCATTCCTAACCGTTATACGCGACGTTAAAAACACAAATGTACTTTTGGCCCCGTTCTGATATACATATCATATGTTCTATGAAGAATGCCCACTTTTTCGTGACAGTAATTAACTGCCATTTTCAAGAAAGCGTTAGAAGATGATTTAGAGTCCTTTATTTAAAGGTAAAGATAGAAATGTACCGTGGCCGACTGGGACAAAATTATTCAAACACTTCCGAGCCTAATTCCAAACGTCCCGCGGCAGATTCCAACACTTCCGAGCCCAGTTCCAAGCAGCGCGCGGCAGATTCCAACACTTCCGAGCCCACCCCAGTTCCAAACGTCCCGCGGCAGGGTTTTCCAAACGTGCCGCGGCTGATTCCAACACTTCCGAGCCCAGTTCCAAACGTGCCGCGGCAGGGTTTTCCAAACGTGCCGCGGCAGATTCCAACACTTCCGAGCCCAGTTCCAAACGTGCCGAGGCAGGGTGTTCAGCCGTCGAACTCGGCTTTGGGCTCCCATTTGGGCTCATCTATTGAAACAGATTGCACTGCGGCACTATGTAGAGTTATTCTGGCACACTTTCATATTGTGATCGTATTGTGATATTGATATTTGTTTTTTATATACTTAATACGACTACTATGAGAAAAAGAAAAGGTAGAAACATGGCTGGTTCAATTTTTTAACATTTATGATTTGATTTCAATGTCCAAAGAAAGTCACTGTTTTTGTAGCTTGGTATCCAAGAATTTTTTTACCATACAAATAAAAAAAGGACAAAGGGGACTCAGGAACTGTCGTACGGCTTGGTATTAGGCTACTTGAAAAAAAAAGATCTTGTCCTGAAATCTGTGTAAGTTAAATTAATAGAAAAAGGGTACATTTATATTTCTAGATATGGTGCATGTGGCATAGAGACATATTAATGATAGGCATTGCAGCTTTATTTAAGCCTTCTTCATTTATTTACATTTTTAACTGCAATAAAGAAATATCCATGATGGTCCCTTATCTAATGGGTCAAGGTTTACATCAGCTCGGCGAGGAAGCGAAATGATACGAAGTCTTTCCACCTATAAACGAATATAAAACCACGTTTTTTGTATATTCGTTTAGGTGGAAAGACTTCGTATCATTAAAACACTTGACCCATTAGATAAAGGGCCATCCACTATACAGTGAGCCTTGGTTTCGGGAGCCAAAAGCCGACTCGACGGTTGGACACTCTGCCTCGGCACGTTTGGAAGGTTTTGGAACTGGGCTCGGAAGTGTTGGCATCTGCCGCGGCACGGTTGGACACCCTGCCGCGGGACGTTTGGAACTGGGCTTGGAAGTGTTGGAATCTGCCGCGGCACGTTTGGAAAACCCTGCCGCGGCACGTTTGGAACTGGGCTCGGAAGTGTTGGAATCTGCCACGCTGTTTGGAACTGGGCTCGGAAGTGTTGGAATCTGCCGCGGGACGTTTGGAATTGGGCAGGAGTGTTTGAATCATTTTGTCCCAGTCGGCCACGGTAGAAATGTCTTCGTCCCCTTATGCGTCGCAAAATACTACACGAATGTTTGACGACTATTGCTCATAGTATATTTTCCTTCCTCACAGTTCTTCACGATGTTGAGTACACCAACGTTTCCACGTCCATCTCCGCTTCATGGCACGGCTTCTGGGACTCCGAGTCGTTCCTCCATCACTACATGTGGTGCGTGGGGACCACCACGGCTGCAGACGAGTGCTCCGTGTTAGCGGCTACAGATGTAGGACTTAGGACCGCTGTAAGGACTCAGCTTGACGCGGCATTAGATGCTGGTAGGTGTTACATTATGGCTTGAAACTCGGACAAAGGCTCTCATGTTTAAGAAGTAATGAATCGTGACATGAAAAACGATGTGCAAAACATAGACATGTATCGTTAAGTTGGACGTATATATGCTTCTTGTAAACGTGATTTTTCATACATTTGGAATGCAATAATACACTTTTAACATATTTTATATTTACCCCTTGCCAGGTGTGAAATATTACTCAAAAGTGTACGCTGTTGACGCTGCCGGTGAGCAGTCAGATGTCGCCACGTCTGACGGTGTGACCATCGACACGACACCCCCAGTTCTGTTAGAAAAGTTGGAGGTTGGGGAGAACATTGTGGAAGATTTCTCATTCGAAGAATCAGCAAGCCCAGTTTACGTGAATTCGAGGGAAGGATTGAACTTTAGTTCGCTACCTTCTTTTACGTCACCACATTGGACTGTTGAAGGCGGCTCAACCTCTGCGGTTCTGAATGCGACGAAAGGAGATCACGGGGACAATGTGCTGTACCTAGCAGGTTCCCTCTCACAGCTGCTTACTACAACCACGGGCAGCAAGTATAGGATGACGTTATCGCTCCTCCACAACCCTTTCGTACAAAACAAGCGGTCAGACGAGGAGGTTCTGATACAAGCTCCAGGGATCAGCAAGGTTGTTCAACTGTACCGCCGACCTGGTCGACATGATTCATCGAACGCGAACCGCTGGCAAAAGGCCACGGTCTTCTTCACGGCAACGAGTGCGTCTTCTTCCATCTCTATAGCAACGCCTGGAAGAACGAGGGGGGTCCTCATCGACAATGTGGACGTTCGGCTGTGCAACGTGATGGAGGTTGAGGAAGGAATGAGCAGCAACAACAGCGTCCATGTGGAACTTCAGATCATCCATGGCCTGAACTCGGTGTTGGCCAGCTGGGGGTTTGTGGACATGGAGAGCCCCATCGTCGACTACATGTGGGCTATAGGTATGTCTATAATCCATTGTATCACTATTTTCAGTGTGGTATCAGCTATATAGTCCATAGACGTATCATTTGCTATAGGGCACATGTAATTAGTGAATCATTGTTTGCAAACATGGCTGTAATACGCTTTTGACAGTAAGAAAACGTATTTTTTTGTCAACA
This sequence comes from Branchiostoma floridae, assembly GCF_000003815.2. NCBI lineage: Eukaryota > Metazoa > Chordata > Leptocardii > Amphioxiformes > Branchiostomatidae > Branchiostoma > Branchiostoma floridae. Next base: position 8,385,679 of record NC_049996.1, read on the forward strand.
GGCACGGTAGAAGGAGGAACCCAACTGCAGGAATTCCGCTCTGTTGGAACCAGTGACCAAGCAGTCAACAGTAACCTGACCCTAACCCAAGGAACATACGTCTACGTGACTGTGGTGGCCGTCAACGCAGCTGGACTACGCAGCATGGTGCTTTCGGAGCCATCTTTGGTAGACAAAACACCACCGGTCATTGCCTTTGTACGGGATGGTTCAAGTGACAAGGGTAAGCTAAAAGATATCACAACTTAAATTGTGTAATATGTATCTCTCTTAGATTTTATTTGATTCCCGTGCAGACCGATTTGAGCGTCCCATTATTAAATTAAGGTTCAAACAAACTAGGAACATAAACGATCAAACCATGCCATTTGCTTGGTCATTCTGATAGGTATATAAAGATAGATAGATAAATAGAGTGAGTGAGTGATTCTATCCATTCGTGTATTCCAGATGTAGACTTCCAAAGCAACAGTGTTATTTCTGCACACTGGGATGCTACAGATCCGGAAAGTGGTATCAGCAAAATCGAGTGGGCAATAGGTATGTTTGCTTATATTACATGATATCTACGTTTGCATACATTGTAAAACGTATTATTATTTCACAATGGTAAACAGTGTTCATTCACATTCTGTGAATCAATTCATGGCCAAGTCATTTCTTTCTTTTTAGTATGGTATCAAAGAGGATCGCAATGGCAATAATGTGTATTTAGTTAAGATTGTTGATATCTGTAGACCTAGTATTTCAATTCGCAGATCCTAATAACATTGTACAAATAACGAATCAAATAATTTCATGATATCCTTCCACAGGCTTGGAGCCCGGGTCCGCGTCAATCAGTGACTACACAGCAGTTGAAAACTCCGGGAGTGCCTCGAAGTCGGTGAGTGGTCTGTCCCACGGACAGACAGTCTTCGTCACCGTGAGATGCCACAACAACGTGGGTCTGGTCTCCACCATGTCGTCTGATGGCGTCACCATAGTGACCAACCCGCCAATCACGACCGCAGCACAGCTGAGTGTGGTGACTCGCTCAGAGACACAGTACCCCACACGGGGCAATCACCAGTCACAAACGGACATGCTGCAGCTGTCATGGGGTGGATTCGCGGACACAACAGGCATACTAGCTTACCAGGTATGGTGAAGATAGGAAGCTCTAACTAGTCATCTATGCTTCATCAGAATATGTTTATAGATAACCCACAAACCTTTTTCACATTTCCATTGACTGGCAAATCCTGGCACATGCAAGCTGAGAGCAACAAATAAGAAGCGTTTCAAAACAATTAATCCCTGAACAAAATAGGCTATATAGATAGTTTTGCAGTACCGGAAATAAGTTGCTGGGTGGACCATTGCAAAACCATTATCCCATTCGTTGGTGTACTAAACTCATGAATCGACGTCGACTGTACAACATTAAGATAGAGTATGTCACTACCACACACCAAGCATTAGATTAACGACCTGTCTCAATCCATTTAGTATGCCCTAGAGGGACCTGGAGCGGACAGCTCAGCTTGGTACAGCCTGAGTCCCTATGGAGACACCAGTACTCTGCTTGGCCTTGATCTTCAGCCAGACGCCAGCTACAGGGTGTTTTTCCGCGCCATCAACAATGTCCGAATGGAAAGCGCCTCGCTCCAGGCTGATATTCAGATCTCCACGGACAGCCCTTCTGTGTCAGGTACTACAACTTTCATACAATCATAGTGCCAATGCTTAACCAACCTTATCTTCAACTCAACAACCAAAGCCAGTATGTCTTGTTTGTATTGGTCCAGACATTCTTGAAGCAAAGTTTATTTTGCTAATTTTTGGATTCAAGGGTCGCACATATACAACGTACAAGAAAGACCATTGCAAGCCCGTCTGTGTCAGATTCTACAACTTCCATCCGATCACGATTCCATGATCCCACTTCTAACACTATGTCAGGAGTCTTTGGATGCTGCTCTAATGCTGTGTTGTGTTCCAAGTGAAAAACACCGAGCATAGATGTACTTTCTGATCATCCTGTCTCTCAACAGACGTTCATATGACTCTATGAGGGCCTAGATCTTATCCCTAGAGACCTCTTCTATATGTATACTTTATCTCAACTCAACATTCAAAGCCATCATGTCTTTTTAACCCAGGAATATGTGCAACAAACAAACTTTACCATGTTCGTTAAATGTTTTGCGTATGCAAGTTCTGATGTGTTGTCCATAAACTATGTACAAGAAGGCTATTGCAGGCTTGCCATGTATAAGAACAATTGTAAGTTTGTTACGTTTACGAAATAAGCATTGCTGATTTGCCACATTTAATTGTCGCAAATACCAATCCTGTTGTCCAAATTGGTTTTCAGGAAATGTGACCCACACCTGGGGAAATTCAAACACCACAGCGATGATAGACTGGGAAGGAGTCTTTGAGGCATCAACAGACCTTGTGTATGAGGTCACCATAGGCACAACCCAAGGCGGAAATGACGTCCAACAGTGGGTGGAGACCGCGGAGACCAGTATCACAGTAGGACCCATAGATCCTAACAAGCATCATTTCGGAACGATCACGGCCATTAACACCGTCGGGATGTATGAAAACGTAGCCTTTGATTTCTATCGTTAGGCACCAAAAGCATATTAGATAACCATTTGATGATGTTATCCCCAAATCTATCATGGGTATATACATTATCCAAAAGGCTAAGCAGTGTCCAACTGGCTCTACAATGAGTCGCAGCAACACCATTATTGTAAAATGCTCCTCGCTTGAGTCCATGTAGACCACTATTTAGCCCTTTGTATACTGTGTTTGCCCCGACAGGTATACTTAGAGAGTAATGATCATATCCAAAGACATAGACTTGGCCTGCCTTCGTTAAACACTACGAGAATTCACAACAACAAAAAATGTTATTAATCACATTTAAGTAAGCATTCTTCTTTGTTTCCTACACTGGGTGTTATTACTATTTATGGTAATGGATAATTTTATACTGTTTTCTCATACAAACGTATAAATGCTAAGCGTTCAAGAATTAGAAGTAGTTGGACAGGCTTTATGCATGAAAAGCCTTCGCAGTAAAGAAGCAGAATATATCATATCACTAGACTCGAGAGATAGATTATTGAATACAAAATTATATCGGAAGTATTGGTTTATCTAGGTTTTATGATTTTCGTAAGAAAATTATGATTTTTTTTTTCATTTTGTACATAAAAAGTGCTCTCATGTCCGTAGACAGGGTGGGGTGGTGGTTTCGGAAGAATCCTCCACAGCACTCGGAGGTCCGCAAAAACAGAATGATAAACGCATTGCGATTCTTTTTTGATAGCACTGTTGTCGACAGTCGATCTCGGGTTTTTTTTTTTCAAATTCTCTCAATAAGGCAAGAAATACTACTTCAGCGTCCGGACGTCCCAATAATCTACAAAAAGACCCCCACACACACACACACACCAAATTCTGGCTACGGACATGGCTCTTCTATCTATACGACTGTTGTACCAGTCCTGAATAATGTACTTCTTCACAACTACTAATGAGATCTACAACAAAGAACAGCAAACAACTAAGTTTTTTCTATCTATGGACCAGCCTCATGTAGATATTCACAGACTGTTATAACAAAAATAACGTATGCTGCTGCACAACAAGAGATCATGGAGTAAGAATTTATAGAAAATAACTTTTAGAATAAACATTGTGTGCGCACAGATATTTGCTAATACTGGTGACTTACTGGTTGTACACTATTGTCTCAACAATTATGGGAACTTTGGCAATAAAGTGGGTTAAAAAACAACTATTTGTGTAAGCAATGATTTCTGGTTCAATGTCACAGCTAAGAATAGTAACACCTTCAAATATGTAGATTACTATTTAGAGTTAGCTATTTATCTCATTCTTTTAGCTCAAAAAAGTATTTCTCATGAAAAGCTTGATAATTACAAAATACATGATAGTGATAAGTAAAAACTTTGTCTCATTTTTTCGCCAACAAGCGTTTTCATTCTTCTTTGGAGAATAAATGTGATAGCAACCCCCTTATCACATTAATTCTCCAAAGAGAGAACCAGAATTCTTCTTCTGGAGAATAAATGTGATAGCTACCCCCTTATCACATTAATTCTCCAAAGAGAGAACCAGAATTCTTCTTCTGGAGAATAAATGTGATAGCAACCCCCTTATCACATTACTTCTCCAAAGAGAGTACTATTTCACATGTATGTCATCTAATAGAAACAGTCCTTAATGCTGTACCTTTTCAAACCATAGGCAAGTGTGGAAGTGTGAGGGAAATGTGAATGGTGGCTATAAAAGGTATTCAGGGCCGTTCAATTTTAGACAGTCAAAGAAGAAATTGAAAGTTTAAAAGCGGGTCGTATCTAGAATTGCAAGTTGTATATTGAAGGCATTATGAGAAGGAAAATTCAATCAAATCTAAGACGTTTCTATAAATCACTGGATAGCATAAAAATATACGAAGTTTGTCTGTTATGGTAAATAGGTAGAATGTGAAGTGCTTATTTTGAAAATCCGGATGAAGGGATCTTCGCGCTTGTACGTACAGTACACGCACGTTCGCTTGAGTTGAGTATCCAGTAAAGTTTGCCAGGTTACTAGACTATAATATCGCACCGAAAAACGACCTCTTCGGTCTCAAACTTTTCCTAAGCCAAAGAGAACGTAAATACGCAACACGAACAGACTTGAATATACACACAAATGTGGACGCACACTAAAAATTCCTCGACATCCACAGAAACAGTCGGCCTCTAAACCTCCTATTGAATGTGTAAAATGTATCAATCTAATTCACCAACATCATCCCCAAATTTTATTCTATTATTCAAGCATGTGGACGTACTGAGACGGTTGCGGTATTCTTCTCCCCTAATGTACATGTTGGTAAATATTTTCATACAACCGGCTGGCTTTCGTTTATATAATTCATACCATACCGACACCACGTTCTTGTCGGAAGAAAACAAAACATAACAACATGTAAAATATGTAATGGGCTGGCTTTCCTTTTTACATTTTTACCGGGCGGACGCAACGTCATTGTCTGCAGAAAAAAATCAACCAACAACAAAAAAAGTACAAGAAACAACACATCATCCATATACATGATCAAGCAGGCTTTCGTTTTTATACATCTGTACCGGACCGACGCCACGTCCTTGCCGACACATAGTAATGACAAGGACGAGACGAAACAATTTCAATACACCGTCCATCAGTCCATAACTGAATTCAGCTAGCCATAAAACGAAAATATAAACAAGGGACCGTAGGTAACATACTCTGTGACCTAATTATGATTTATGTCGGTTGTGATGTTTTCTGTGGGGTATGACACGGTGTTTATATCGCATACAGAACACATCACATTAGCTTATACCAAAAACTTACTTAAAAGCTAACATACCTATCACTGCCAAATTCAAAACACAGCGAAATCAGCGTCTCAATCGAACGACACCAAATGAAAACAACAACACAGCTTCACAATGGATATTTGAGACGCACACCACTTCAAAAGTGGGTCAATGACAACTGTGGACATAACATAACCCCATATCTGCTCGGAGATAAGTAATTGCCAAACCTCATCGTCTATAGGCCAGCTGTTCCACAATACCAGGGAAATAGGGGTGATTTCTCAAATTATTACATCGATAATGAAAACAGCTACAGCGAAAAAAAAAAAGATCCCAAGGATCAAACACGTTCTAACCATAAAATGCATATGACTATCAACCACGCAAAATGTTAACAGTATGCTATGTCAAACCAACCTCAATATTGGAAACGTAAAGCCCGAACGAGATGGCATATTCCGACGAGGACAACATCTGCTTGACGGTATCAAACAAGGCTTAAGGCGCAATCATAAGGAAGACCTGGACTACTATACCGGACGGCGTAGGGGTGAAAACTGAAATTATTACATCCATAATAAAAACAGCTACGGCGAAAACAAATAACGTGCATCATTTCCCAACGGAGTACAGACGACATGCCAATCCACATGCGATTGCGGCATACGGAACATAGAGATATAGGTGCGAACACTCAACGCACAAAGTGATTACAAGACTCTGTTGCTGGCTGGAGGTTACCCTCCAGTCACAGAGTAATAATTGCTATCTCCGTGGATCACACAATGTTTGGCGTGGCAGCGGCGTGTGACCGGGAATAACTTCTTGGAAAACCTCGTCTTTGACTAGGGTTCATGTATGCAGCGTAATCAGAGAACGCGCTCTAATTGGCTATGAGTTTGGGGCGTTCGCGCCACGCGCGGGCTACGTGACCCCAGTGGGCGGAGAAGCTGTTACCGGCATTGTCATCACCCAACAGCCAGTGGCTAGCATCCAAACTTTCCGTTCAATTTACCGGCTAAATAGCAACATTGGTCATAACAACGTATGGCTTACATAAAATACACCTATATATCAACCAAATCTTATAAAAAAAATTATTTTTAAGATATGCCTCAGGATCGGTTTACTCGTACCTTAAATGAAATACAAGCTAATGAATTGATATTGTGCGAATTCGGCTTCTCATGTAATGATGGAAAGAGATACATTTTGTGATAGAGTTTTTGATTAAAGGGATAACATTTTCATACACTGTACGTCCATATGACTTACAAATGCACATGTATGAATGGTGAAAAATAGCTTGCTGATAAGTGCAAGCATCATTCACATACCTTCATGCCCTGTCTCATTGACGACGTAGTGCCATTGACGGTTTCCCCCATGGTTGAGATCCTACAGATAATAATGCGAATAAAGTGAATGTACACTTTGTGCAGACTTGGGACAAGATCAATTACATGTGTAAAGTATAAGAAATAAGCATCTACCATTCTTGTACAAAAAAGGTTTGCCCGTAAGGCCAAACGAAATATTTGAAAGACTTTCTTTTAAGAAAACGATGCAGCCTTGCATTGCTATGGCAGAACTTACATTCAATTACAGCACCCTTGAAAATCTTACAATATGACTAATTAACAAATGTTCAACATGCACATATGCCGCAATTAATACTTGTTCTAAAATATACACTGTCATGGTGAGAGACTTGCTAAGTATTACACAACAGGAAGCAAGAGATGTCATAATCAGATGATCTGGAATCATGCTTGTATCGTAGGAGAGAGAACAAAAAAAGAATGTTCTACGCATACTTTTCAGAGAACCTAAGATGGCATCAGGCAAACCATTGACAACTTCATGCAATAATAAAAAGAGCACAGTACACTGCCATATAAAATGTTTTGAAAATTCTTAAATGATCTTGCGGCATAAATGTGCAGAATAAAAGCTGCATGTTGGCATGGTTTTGATACGCAGTCGTATACACAACACGCATATAACTTATAAGTGGTATTGTGTTTAGCGTCCACTACATAAAACTTACGCAAAAAGATTGAGATGCATGAGAAAACGTATTGTGCGTATGAAAAAGGTCACTACGCAAATCATACAGAATAAGGATGCGCATAAGTCTGATCCCGAAGTTTTCAGCATTGTCTCGGCGAGACTTACAAATGGGGCAAGGGGATTCTGGAGTTATAATTTCAAACTAGAGGGAGGCTTTCTCAGTAAAGAAAATACCTGAGGCAAAGGTAGAGGACTGCTGACACAAGATATGATGTACAATTATCTCCTCACATTGCCTTCATAATAAAAGACATAGCTTTACGCCTCTGATCATGAAGGTCAAGCTAGTTATGTTCTGAGGGGTTTGTCCTATTTTTAAATGCCATCATCTGTTTGTTTCAAGAGGCGTAGGCTTTCCAAGTAAAGAAGCGACCTGTCAATAGCATCCTCCTTTGTGTCGATATGACTAAAGTATAAACAGGTATCAGACAGGAATATTCTTATATCTAAGTTTTATCATAGTTCTATCATATTA
>NC_049996.1:8394412-8396115 GCF_000003815.2 Branchiostoma floridae
CAAGCATCAAGCAGTGTGGATACTGATCAAAAAGGTATTTGGTTAGGAAAGGAATCAGGCCCGTCCAATTTTGGACAGTCAAAAATGAAATTAAAAGTTTAAAACAGGGTCGTATCTAGCAAGTTGTATATTGAAGGCTTTATGAGAAAGACTGATTGCAGCTACAGGAACAAGACACAATGGACTACTGCTACTTATGAGAACAAAAATTCAGTCAACGTGAAAGCGGGTCGACTGTATAGCACAAATAATACCCTAGTCATATACCAAACATGCAGGAGTTATACTTTCACAATAGTCAATATAATACGGAAAACAGGCTGATTATTTGGAAGAGTTCGAGGATTTCTCGGGAAAGAAAAGACAGAGGACTGATGACACAATTCAAGATACCAGTTACAATTATCTCCATGCATTGCTTTTAGGATAAAGGGCATTGCTCTACGATGTTATTCCGTTGTTTGAAGAGGCGTAGGCTTTCCAAGTAGAGAAGTTACCTGAGGGCGAAGAGTTAATTGCACCCTCCTTTGTGACCCGATGACGCACAAGGATCAGGCAGGTGTTTTAATTGGCCGCCTCCATGGGGTGATTTATCACGTTACGCACTGTCCATTTAATGTGTATGTAAAAGGTCACAACAAGGTTTTTTTGTAGGTCAGATGGTAGATACGTCCAATGACGTTTTGATAGGTCATTGACATCGTGGCAGCACTTTCTGAACAAAGCTTATTAATGAGATGCCAGAGAATTCACGTTAGAGATCGTTTTGCCTTACAAACATGTCTGTCTCTTTTTTTTAAGCAATAACAAAGTGTTGGTTTTTTCCTATTTTGGATTGTAAAACTTTGTTTATTCAATAGAGGATCAAATCGGCCTTCAGAGAACAGGTACAGGTAAGGAGCATCTTCTTGATGGTCAATGTTTTCATGAAAATAGTCCCTAAACTTGCTATAGTAGATAGAATAAAGAGCAGCACGATAGTCCAATAAATGTACCCTCCATGCGGAGTTTCGGCTCCGGATGTTTTAAGGCGTTTTATCAAACTTTCTATTTTGTACTGTTTTCTGTATGTCTTTTCTTTATATAAAACGCTTTAAAAACGTTTTAAAAAGCCTAACCTCTGCTTGGAGAGTACTACCATTGGAGCAAAGAAGGACAAGAATCCTCTACTAGGATTTCTCAGTTAAGGTACCACCCGAGGCGAGGACATTTTCTGCATAGCTGGATTTATGATAAATGACACCCCTTTGTGTAGAAATGGCAGGCACCCTATGGTCAACAGGAGTTCTGACAGACCGCAGGGTAATTTGTCAATCACCCATTATCCGTCTGATGCACAATTAAAGGCCACAACCTTTACTGGCACTTTTAGTAGGTCATTTCTTATTGCCATGGGAGCAAACAGTTGGAGAGAAATATTTGGGCAAAGTTGTGGACATCAAAGTACGTATGCGTAAAAACTAAAGCCTTGCCTGATATTTATTACCGCTATTGGTAGATCCCGCTTTTCGTGCAGTTTTTTTGTTGCTACGTAAACAACATAGCAGGCAGAAGATGTTTAGATATTGTAGTGAAATTAACATGATAATAGATACATATATCTTGCATTTTCACCTCCTGTTACTTTTATGTCTAAGTAGTTGCAGAAGACTTTATGAAAGCCAAATAAGCCTTTAAGTCGATAACTCATACGGGTTCAACAA
>NC_049996.1:8396221-8401542 GCF_000003815.2 Branchiostoma floridae
AGAGCAGAAATTAAGGAGTTTGATTTGCCTACATAGATTTGAAATGATTTATTAGACAAAGCTGGAAGCAATATGACGAAGAGACAAGTTTATTCTAACATATGTTTGTGATACAGTAAAAACATAATGATCAGGCAACCATTTAGAGCCCACAAACAAAATAACAACTAGAAGAACAGGTCTGGTAAGTGGTACAACCAGGCATTAACCTTTAACCTCTGACATTTTCAACTGCTGTCAAATGATCAAATGAATGTGCGTGCTTATACAATTATCCAGCTCAGTAATTTACCATTATTATCCTAATTCTAGAACACAGGATTCAGGTTGTCGGAAAAATTATTTTTATGGCATCGAATATAGGATACGTCAAACACAATAAACTGATTTAGTACAAGATATATATTGCTAAAAGAATAATGTAATGATTGACACCCGCTGTTCAAAGTAACCGAAATGACGTAACATGGGACAAACAGTAATCACCCACTATCAAAAAGACCAAATTAATCTTAAAATTGCAGGATTGCTGCACTCTGTGCTTCACTGAAGTCAATGAAACTTGCGGATTTGCTTTTTGACGTCTGTCGAAAAGGTGTCAAGGACTTGTTTGCCGATATAGACAGGGGTGTCCATTCTCTCTTCCACTTGCCTACTTGCATTAACCTAGGAGGAAGAAGAAAGTCATAATAAATGCACTGAGTTTATGACCTGTGCAAAGTACAAGTAGGAAACATAGACGAAAAGTAACGTTAATCAAGGCCTGTCAATGCAGTATCCATGGGCCGGTTGCCGGTTGGGTACGTGGGGGCAAAATAAAGGCAGTGTAAAAGTAAAAATATTTGCAGAGATATAAAAAATTTAGATACAGGGAAAGTTGTGGACATCAAAGTAGGTTGCTACTGTACATATAAACAATTGAAACCTTCAATATACATGTACACCACAGGGGACGTATAGATATTGTGTTGTAAAACTTACATCATGATAGAAGCATAATATTTACCTCAAGCTGCTTTTATACATTTGTAGTTGTAGAGAAGAACCTATAAAAGCCGTAAGGCATTAACTGGTGACCAGTTTGATACTGTTTCGGCCCATGGACACATTGGACTTGTCTTTGAGTGCTTTCCACTCACTCCTTTGCCATCTTTTGATACTATCTAAAGCTACCGTAGGATTTGCTTGGAGATAAGTCTCTTCTTACTCACCTGAGATGCAGCACTTTCTACCAGCGGGTCCTCCACACAGCCCAGTCTGGTACTCCCCGTGACAGAGGTTACTGTCCATCTTACACTGACCTCCCGCGCTGGAGCAGGCGCTGTCTCCTGAGGCATATGACTGGTGGGTGGATTCACCTGTCATTTTCAAATGAGAGATTATCATGATTCATACATTTATGTATCTATGGCCCCTTCAGTAAGTGATGACCACGGTACAATCCTACTTGATATCAGCCCTACAAATTTGACTATACTTGGCTAAACAGTCTTATACGAAAATGACAGTCTATCTAGATATCTATCACATAGGGCACATCTGTAGGCTGACTAAGATCTGTTGTAGAGTTCTTTTCTACGTTTAAGCACGACAGACTATTCAATGTTTAAGTTAAGCAGCCACAACGACTTGATTAAAACATACAATAAAAAGGTGGACGGTATATTCAGTCTTGCATCTCCTATACATGTATTATGAACGTAGCAAATATAGAAGAGTTCGTTCCTTTGTAAAATAATGAACGAAAATGCAAATAGGAACTTGATGATAGCAGGGCAAAAGAGTAATGCATTAAGTACAGATTAGTTGTCTAGGATAGTTGTTAGCAGAAACTTGAGGCCACCATGCTGTAATATAACTTTCTATGTATCAAATTATATCCAGTTCATTAAGTGACAACCATTTGACTATCTTACTACCTGGATGTCTAGCCTTCATTGATGTGTTTATGTAACTGTCTTGCCGACAGACCATGCATAATTATTTCGTTATAAATGATACCCGGAATATCATGAACCAGGTGGAGGAAGCCACAAGACTTACATGAAGAACCACACGGAAGGCAGCATTTCCTGAGCGCGTTGCCGCCGCACTTGTTGTCCTCGTACCCTGCCAGACACGTCCTTACCGAGTAGTCCTGACACTTCCCGCCCTGACCGGTGCATTGATCGTCTGCGGCGGACGACTGGTCGATGACTGGAAGAATCATTGAGAGGTAACGTATACGTAAGATAACATACTTAATGTGAGAGAAAAACATGAATTGTCTCTGCCCAAGCAATTTTCTCATGTGATGTCGTGTTGACCTAACGGTTGGGTGTTTCGCCCAGAGCCCAGAGGTTCTGGGTTTAAATCCCCTAACATGCCACCGATGTTGACTGTTGTGTCATTATTAGGAAAGGCATTTCTTCATTCAACTAGGTGTAAAAACTTTCTTCATTCAACTAGGTGTAAAAATGGGTCCCTGACTTGGTGGGGAGGTAAAAAGTGGTGGAAGGAGAAAAATGGGCTCCACCTTCTAATACTGTGCCCTAGACACAGCAGATAAAAACCCACTGCTCCTACGGTCTAAAAAAACTCTCGGACTATCTTTCAATACCCTTAGACAATATTCTACGTTCAGGAGCATCTAACACTAGAGGTACTTTCAAAAACATGTTGATTTTGAAAGTGCGTTTCACATCTCACCCTTTGCTTTCTGCTTCAGCCATGCCGTCGCTACGCTGCTGAACTTGAGTTTGTAGCGATGTCCACCCTCGAACTTGTGGCATCGGCACAGGATGGTGGACAGCTCTTCGTGGAAGCGCCAATCGGATACAATATCGTCCACGTACCACAGGCCGAACTCATTCTGCAATTGAATTGGCCAATTTAGAAAAGTCTGAGAGAACGTGCCAAGCTCGATCGTGATGAGGGTATCTCAAAGTAAATATATAAAATATACATGTATGCATATCTGTGAACGTGTATGTGTATGTGTGTGTGTGTGTGTATGTGTGTTCATAAGTGTGTGAGTCTGTGTTTCTGTGTGTGCATTCAGTTGCAAATACAACCGTTTGCCACGTACCTGCCTGTTCTCCACGAAGTCACAGATGCCGTTGTCTATGAAGCATTGGTACTGTGTCCGGAAGCCGAAGTTGTGGATGTGTCTGCAGGACATGGATTCCGCCTTGTACGCCGGCAGCAGGGAACGTGTCATGCACTTGGTGAACTTCGTGATCCACGTTTGGCCCTGAAAATGCACATGGGAAACAGCACGTTATCAAGGCATCGGGCAGTGTCATCTGTATCTGTATCAACATTGCGGGTAACCGCCCTTCGGCGTAAGATACACACCAGCTTCACAGGCTCGGGTGCGACAGCAGCTAGTTATGTTACACCGAACAACCTGCCATACCTAACCTTTGCATGTTCATTCAACCAAACTGAAAGAATCACTTTGTTTAGAGAAGTTACAAAGACATATCCCAACTTCCCACGTTCACAGATGTACAGAGAGTCACTTTCCTCTAAAAATCGCAGAACGCACAAATTGTAGAAAACGTGGGGCTTTTCTTCTTCCTCTGCTTCTAAAAAAAAGAAGTCCTCTGCTTCCAAAAAAAAAAAAAACGAGGATTCGAGTAGCCTCTTTTTACACAATGTTCATCACTGTTCATTGTCACATGTATGCATCCTATGTCTGCACCACGTACCTGCAATTAGCCTTCGGGCATGAACTTGCAAAATAAACTTTCAATTAACGTTTTTGTTTGTATACCGTACCTCTGGTGTAAATACGCCTGCCTTCTTCTTGATCTGCTCGCACAGTGGCTGACCCTCCCTCTGAACGAACTTGGTCCTGCCACAGGGGTAGCGCTTCTCCAGGCAGTCGTAGAAGGCACAGTCTCCATTCAAAGCCTTGGTCTCACAGTCGGACTGAATTGCTGGGAAAATGCCATTTTTATATTTACTTAGGATTCACCGCAAAACAAGGCCACTCAAGCGTTTGGGTTACAATACAGTATAGAGAAGAAAGATGTCTGTTAACCCTTGACTTTAAAAGTTTAAGATTGTACCCCACAGGAAAGCAAGTCCGCGTGCAAGCTTATTCCATAACGATATAATTCTAGGAAAGAAGCTCTTAGCGTAGAACTTCCTCCTAATAGGTGGATTATGGAGGGAAAAGGGATGCTTTTCTTCCGTGGAAGTGGCAAAAGGGGTTCTTGCAGAGAAAGTTCGCATTGGAGGCACAAATGAGCCATTACATTACAATGACCAACGAATGCTCTATAGCGTCAACGATTTAAAAATATCATCTAGTATTTGACTTGAGTCAATTCCAATTAAGACTGAGAGGGTTTTTAGATAAAATTTGCAATAAGTCAGAACTATTTCGGATAAAAAAAGGTTTCCGTCAATATAGTTTGAAACTGTTCAAACAATTCAAAATGACAGTTAGAACGTGTTTGATCTTATCTTTATATGCTGAAAACATTTTGAATGTAACTGCACAAATATCTAATTAGAACAGTTTTAAATCATCTGTATCCGCTGTAGCACCGCCTGTACCACTGATGCCCACATGTATAGTTACCCTTTTGTTAGCTACTTTTTTTCTATCGTGCACTAAAAATGTTAATGAAAGTGTACTCATCTTGCTAAATTTTGTTTTGAGAGGGTATAACGATAAGAAAAGGAAATGACTACAAGAATATAAGAAGAGAAATACCTAGTGAAGGAGCTTTCGTCCAGTAGGTGGTTGAGATTTCCAGCACCTTTGAGTAGATATCGTTGGCGGCACCGACGTTATTCTCAATCCCGGACTGGCCGTAGTTACACGGGCACTTGAGCACTACCGCCAGGATCTGATACAGAACATTTATTTGTTGGTTTGGTTGTTCAGCACGCACAGCCAGGGCTACCGAACTAGCCTGTGGGCTGTGGCTATTACAAAGGGTTATAAAAACCCTGCTGACAAAAACACAGACAATACAAATGGAAATGGACAAGAACAGGATACTTATCAATAACAATATTCTATATTAAAGTACATACTAAAAGATAGAAATGAATATAAAAATAACTTTTACGCCATGGTGTAATATTGCGTACATAGCATCTACATTTATCAACAACAACATTTGCATCGAGAGGTCAGGGTCAGTATGTACACGTGTATGATTATGCCAAAGGGTTACGTAGACATTCTCAGAGTTTCTTTTGAAGGAAGCAGTTGTGGTGGCTGTGCGAGTAGCAGTAGGGAGTGTTTTCCAGAGTGATTTTGCTCAGAATACAGAATAGAGAAGAGTTGTTGAAAAGCTAAACCAGTTTACTTTAAGCTT
>NC_049996.1:8402061-8460937 GCF_000003815.2 Branchiostoma floridae
GTACCGGTACAGGTACAACAGTTTAAATGTAGATTCAGAAATATGCCTGCGCTTAAGCAAGTTTTCCAAGGTAAAGATGTAGCGAAATATCTTTTTAAGGTGAACGGGTAAATTTACATTAACAGATTTTTATCTCAAGAGTACTATTATCTTTCAAGGTTGTGAAAATCGTTATAGTTGTGACGGAATAAATAGTACCTATCTGAACTCTTAAAAATGGTATCGACCACTGATGTTTTGATTTGTTTACATACCAAACCAAACATATACTAGTACTCTGTGCCTGTGCATGTACCTGTCAGTAGAATTAATTAGGTGCGGATTAAGACGTCCGGTGAGCATATACTAGTACATGTACACACATTCTTATACACAAATGTACAGCAATATTACCTATCAAATAAGTAACCCGTGTGTATTATAAATATGCACAAACTGTGCTCCAGGAAATTGTGTTACTTTTCATGTGTTTTGTTGTCTTTTGTCATACTTATCGTTGTAACATACAGGTAGAAATGCGGCCCTAACATCACACGGATAAAGTTAAGTCAAGTCTAGCTCTACATGTATACTACATGATGATCTTAAAGCGACTTTGCTGTCTTATTTATGTTTTTTCATTAGGCCACAGCAAGTAAATTTTATGGATGACATCCACGCGCTCATTAATTTTCGCCTGATTTCAGAAGAAAAAAACAAGAATTTTTTTCTTCTTCAGGGAAGGCCGGATAGACGAAAATGGGTGAAGGTTGTGTTGTAACCTAATCATTGAATGTAGAATTGACACTAGAGACTCTATAGCATTGACTGTAGTTGCAGAAGTGAAACTTGATAGATAGTTGTAAGAGTGGCACAACTATGGAAGCTATGAGTGTAGTTGCCAACATGGTTAATGATACCAGTCTACCACACTAGTGTCACTTTAACTACACTGGTGCACTTCTTACATACAGGAATGAATGCCTTGTTGGCTGTGATGCCATATTTTGTCACTTCAAGTCTTGTTGCAACGTCTATTACGCCTGTTTTTTTACCCATCTTGTTTTTTTTTCGCCCTATCTCATTATTTTTGCAGTCTGCAGAGGATGTCATCCATAAAATTTACTTGCTGTGGCCTTATGAATACCCAGATGTAATTTGTATTTTTTTATGGTGGTGTTGTATAAGATATTGTGTAGCTTACTGATTCAGACTTTAGCTGCGACGCATTCATTCATTCATTGCAGTACTTACGTCAGCGTCGAACTCCTCGTAGTGCGTCTCGATCTTGGAACAGAAGCGGTACCCGTACCCCACTGGGAACCCGCCCACCAAGCAGTTGAATTTCTTTTCCAAACACGGAATGCCGTAGAATTCACAGCTGCCGGTTCTCCCGTGCCGTGTGCACGTCTCTTGTTCAGTCTCCCAGAAATTCCCCTCTAGCAAATGAGATCGAAGAATCAACATCACTATAACAACGTTCAACAATTTTTAATTCTACGGGATAGTTTTCACTAGTTTTGCAGAATGATTCTAGCCACGCAAAACTTCACAGCAACAAAAACGTGTCCTTTTTTTTGCTTTCTTCTGTTCTGGGAGGGAAGTTGGCCGCATTTGTTAAAATTATGTCTTTGTTATCCATCTATTCATTCACTATCTGTAAGTTTGAATGTCTTGTCAAATATTCAGGAGAGGGGATCCACCGAGTGCTGCATGTTTGTAAAAGCAATGGCAGTGAGAAGACTTATGTCTGTAACATGCCCCACGAGACTCTAAATAAAACATTGATTGTACATCGATGATAGACCAAGACTTTGTTACAGGCGAGTTTTCTACGTGGTTTCATACATAAGTTTCATTCTAAGGCATTTTAACTGTCGGTTGCGAAAAGCTGTTAGTCGAAATGTGCGTTTCAGGCGAAATCGAAATCCAAAAACTTCAGAGGCGCATACCCCGATGGGGCCTCTTATAGTTCTAATGTCTTTAACGAAAAGTCGAAACATTCACGAAGCATAAACGCATCTCCAAAAATACTAGCGCAAGATACTAAACGTTACATGTGTTGGACCAAAAAAAAGTAGTTCAGCTAAGACTCGTTCTGTTCTTGTGTTTTTGTGAATGATTCGGGACTTTTGCTCGGGCACACAAACAGGTCTAACTGGGCGATCATCTGATTACAGACAAATCATAATGACACCAACATCTGAATGAAAAAATAGTCTATTCAGTGATTCGTTCTAGGACATTGTCAATCTGAAATATCAGCAAAAATTGAAATCTTTACAATTTCTTCTGAGTATTGGAATGGGAAGGTAACAATTTCCCCTAGAATGCTAGTACTTATTGTGACCCACATAACTCAGATAGTTCCGCTCTCAACATTGGCAAGGTAGCACAGAATTGGCAAGGTGCAACAGAATTAAAAACAAGCATCCACCAGTGCCGTCGGTATACTCTCCGAGCCGAGGTTCGACTCCGACTGTTTTGACGCGTTTGGGGTGTTTTTGGCGGGCTTTCTATTCTGTGCCTTTTTCTTCATGCCGACGAAAACGCCTATCAAAAACACGTCAAAAACAGCCGGAGCTGAAACCCTGCTTGGAGATTACCCTTACTATAATGTACTATAGAAATCAAGTGTAAATTTCTTACGGGCCTTTGCGCCTCCTAGAAAGAGCACGAAAAGCAGAGATCCGGTGCAGAACAACATCTTAGTCGCCGAAAAAGACCGCCGTCTGGGGTCTTCCAACTGGACAGCCGGGTTCCTTTGCGTTCGCGGCGCACAGAGTTATGAAACACAATGCAGGTAGCCTGGAGCTAATGACTAAACAAAACACGAGCAGGTTTTTCTGGCTTCTGTTGCGTCACCTGTTCTGCATTTACCATTCTTTCCACTAGATGGCCTTGTTGAGACGTGTTAAGTGAATGTAAGTGTTGTGCTCCCAGATTGTAGTCACATAAGGAATATCCATCTCTATCTGCGTTAGCGCTGGTTAGCTTTAATTCAGCCAGTCCGATAAACTTCTGTTGCTGAAGGGAAAGTTACTAACCAATCGCGTCGCTGCCTACGGTCAGCAGGCAACACGATTGGCTAGTAAGTTGTCAAACAGAAGTATTTTTCCGGCAACCTGTATAATTTTTTTTAGAAGTACGACAACAATTGTAAATTACTGAGCTGGATAATTGCATAGACACGCACATTCAGTTGATCATTTTGCAGCAATTGAAAATGTCAAAGGTTAAAGGTTAATACCTGGTTGTACCACTTACAAGACCTGTTCTTCTAGTTGTTATTTTGTTTGTGGGTTCTAAAAAGGCAGCCTGATCATTATGTATTTACTGAGGGACATACATATGGTAGAATGAACTTGTGTCTTCATCATATTGCTTCCAGTTTTGTCTAATAAATCATTTCACATGTATCTATGCAAATCAAACTCCTTATTTTCTGTTCTTTGTAAAGTCAAGTGATTAAAGATTACACAAAAAAGATGACTTCAGGACGTGCAGTTATTCACCATTTACTTAGGTAATGAAAATATATTTAGATAAAAATGATCAACTTATACTGCAAGAAAGGTGGGATTCACCAATCAATAGTGATAATAAATGTCAGGCAAGGCTGGTAATGTGTACGTATACGTGCTTTGATGTCCATAACTTTGCCAAATTTTTTTCTCTCCAATTATTTGTCACCATGTCAATCAAAAATGACCTACTAAAGCATAGGTAAAGGTTGTGTCCTTTAAGTGTGCGTCAGAAGGATAATTGGTGATTGACAAATTACCCTGCGGTCTGTCAGAACACCTGTGACCATAGGGTGCCTGCCATTTCTACACAAAGGGGTGTCATTTATCATAAATCCAGCTATGCAGAAAATGTCTTCGCCGCAGGTGATACCTTAACTGAGAAAGCCTAGTAGAAGCGTATTGTGCTTCTCTTGCTCCATTTGTGGGACTCTTGTGCTGCAATCCACCACAGCAAGCACAGGAACCATTTTAAAAGAAACAAAAACGGTTGTAAGGCGAAACGATCCCTAACGTGACTTTTTTGGCATCTCATTAATACGGTTTGTTTAGAAAGTGCTGCCACAACGTCAATGACCTATCAAAACGTCCTTGGACCTATCTACTATCTGACCTACAAAAAACCTTGTTGTGAACTTTTACATACACGTTAAATGGACAGCGCATAACGTGATAATTCACCCCATGGAGGCGGCCAATTAAAACACCTGCCTGATCCTTGTGAGTCATACTATGAAGTTGTGCCTCAAAATCTGAGTTGTGCTTGTTGTTTCTTGGTCAGGCCGAGAACTTATTGATCACCCCTCGTAATCAACAATGCTACGCTGACCAAAATGCTACACTAAACCCTAGTCACAGGTCTGGCATTATTTGGACATTAAATATACCGATAAGCACAGAAAAGTGCAGAATGCGATTATTTCTCTGTGTGTTTGTGTATTTTGTCTCAACAATGTAAACATTGGTGACTTAAACATGGTATAATGATCCCATAATCTACTGATTTGTTTCCAGGTTATACAACATAAATAAAAGACATGTTTCCATTTGATTCAGATTTTACTCCAACTTTGTAAGATTAGAAATCACTATGTGATCCAATTCATTGTGTACTTCAGCATAAATACTTGCTTGCTTATTCTAAAAAGACTAAAAGACACATAAAGTGTTTGTTATGTGTAACAATAAATAGCTTGTGTCCTTCTTTGAAGGCTGGCTGGCATACAGTGTAAAACTTAAATACTCAACTTACAAATATGTGACATTTAGATTTAGTATTATGTACAATTTACAGTCATATCATTAAGTTTAACACGCCAGTGTCATGGCAAGATGTTTATATAAAAAATTTTCCCATTATATAGATTTCATAGCACTATGTACATCAACACCCTCATAGTAAAAGCAGATCATTTCTCAAAAATCTCATCTCCTTGCTTTGACAAAAGGTTCACTAACTTGACTATACATTTGCCAAACAGACACTGTGGATAGTACCTGGACATGTATCTCAAATACTCCAAGAAGCTAAAGATTATAGGTTCAAGTCCAAAGCTGAGTCCCAATACTGATCCCTTGAAAGAAAACATCATTCATCACCCTTTTCCTCCCTTGACTCCGGTACATTGAACGAGTACCTAGTTGCAGTTATGGATGTCCTTTCAGACGATACATTACGTGGACATCCCGTGTTTGAGGAGTGTCCCGCCTTAAACAGGTTAAAGAACCCATCACACATTTTGATAAGGGTCCTTCCAAGTGTGAGTGGATCAAACATCTCAGTCTCAACATATACAACTCAAGGTACAAAACTGGTGCATGTTGTCTTAATTAAAAAGGCAGTTTGAATTTTAAGCCGACAAAGTTTATAGAATTTTTATCAAACAATGACTTCCTTTAAACTTCTTTTATATGCCCGTACCTCTAATTTTTTATAGCTATCAGTCCATCTTGCTCACAGAGTGACCTAGTCTCGTGAGAGTGACCCTACCCTTCAACCCGCCTCCTTACGTGAGACTAGATCATTCCGTGAACAAGATGGACTGATAGCCATCGAAAATTTAGAGGTACATGATTGTGTATAAAAAAGGTTTAAAAAAGGTCACCGTTTGATGAAAGTTCTATTACTTGTGCTCATACGTGACTAATGAATCTCTGACTTCAACGATAAGCCAACAAACAAACATGTCGATGTAGGTTAGACATCCAGGTTGTCTTAGAATTGTCTTACAACGTTTTCTATTTCGACATCTGAAATTGTCCTCCTTCATACTATATAGTTAGAGTATAAAAGACCTGTTTCTTCCAGATCACTTCAGTGTCACTGACGAAGGATAGTGGACTCTATCCAAAACGTCTGACCGTTTCCAAAACCATATCCAGTTGCTTGAGTAACTACTTTTTGGCGTAAGTAACACACAAACAACAAACAAACAGGAACAATCCCAGTTAGATCTGGGTCTCCTCCCCCGGTGGTTCACTCACAATCCCAATCAGAAGGTTCTCTGCCAGGTCTTTCCTACCCACTTCCCTCAGAGCGTCAGCCAGAATACCCAGTTTCTCCTGAGCTGGGGGTGTTCTGTTTCTCCACTCTTTCAACAACGAGTAGATCTGGAGAAGACAAGAAGCAAAAAGAAAACTTTTTACACCTCTACTATATACATGTACATGTAGTTTCATCAGGTTTGTATATTGACTTTGAAATTTACTTGGATTAACGATTGGCAACAATATAACAGCTATTCTCCCAGCTTGTGGTCCTTATAATATTTTAAGACACCAGGTGACTATAAAACATCATATTCAAATAATACAGATAGGACAACATATACACATGTTGGATTCAGAAGGCTCTGTGGATCAGAAAGGGGGATACAAGCTTCAACAAGGACTAGATCTACAGAAGACAAAAAGTAGAAACAGCTTAAACATCTACTGAATACAATGTCATGTAGTTACATCAGGTTTGTACATTGACTTTGCCTTTATCTGGCAACCACAAATACAGCTGTTCTTATTGTGGTCCTTTATGTGATAAGCATAAGAGAACGAGTGACAAAAACAACACAGCGCCCACATGTTTCCTTGTACAATTTGAAGGAACTGTCTGGGCCTTGTGTTGACGTTACCGTTAGGATTCCCCTGACATGCTATGGGACTACCTTTCCTGTCTCTTTATCTTTACCTATACCTTTACCTTTACATGTATCTTTACTATGGAAGCTCATCTGTGTTGGTAAGTAATGAAACAACCAGAGGGGCGAGTAGAACATAAAGAAACAACATGCCCCCTACCCGGTATCGAACCGGGGTCGGCAGATTACAAGTCATGACCGCTATTGCTGTCGCCACAAAAGCACTAGTGCCCTTGGGCAAGGACGATAGGTGGTACTTGAACACCACTGTTACACTACTCCCCCTTCTCTTTTCAAGATTCGTTCTTGAATCTCCGAGTTCAACATCCCTGTGTGGCACATCCGCTAGCCTGTTACTCACAGGGTCGGCATGGGAACCAGTGAAACAACCAGAGGGGCGAGTAGAACAGAAAGAAACAACATGCCCCCTACCCAGGATCGAACCGGGGTCGGTAGATTACAAGTCATGACCGCTATTGCTGTCGCCACAAAAGCACTAGTGCCCTTGGGCAAGGACGATAGGCAGTACTTGAACACCACTGTTACAGTAATCATAGCACAATGCTAAACTTCCTTCCAACACAAAAGTACACACGGGTCAAATTTTCAATGACCACTGTTGCCTTCTTCAGGAGCAATACTGATGACCAATCACTTCAGAACGTTAACTCGTGAGAGTTACAGAAATGTGATCTTATTAACACGTAACCTTGCGGAAAGGTGTCTTCAGCAATTGGTCAAATGTGCCAGATCGATCCTGAAGAAGGCGACAATGGTCATTGAAAATTTGATCTGTGTGTATTTTTGTGTTGGAAGAAAGTTTAGCATTGTACCTTTAATCTTTACCTTACCTTTTCTTTTACCTTTTCCTTTGCAAGGAAAAAATGAGAGTACAACAATTACATGCAAAATATGACTTGAGGTCACCTGTAGGTTCATGTCGCAGAAGAACTCCAGCCTGACCCTGACGATGTCCATTTGGTGGAAGCCCAGATACACCATCATGGTGTCCCACTCCGAACCTATACACTTGGACAGCTTCCACAGGCTCTCATCGCTCAACACACCTGTATATATGGAGTAAGATAGTTGTTACCACCCTCTCCATTTGTATGTAATAAGTATAGAGGGCAAAGAAAATGAATATAAAAGCCCCAGTGCAACGGCCTACGTGACATTTGAGAAACAGAGCTAAACATAAACACGGAAATTTATTTTTTTGACGAGACTTCTTTATTTTGTTTCTGTTGTTAAGTAACTTTGTTTGTCATGGTTAAACGTAAAAGATGTTCTGACTTCTGAGGAAAATTTCTGGAAAGAACCATCTACAACCACAAGTACACACACAATGCATCAGCTCTGATGTTTGTGGATGGTTGATTAATTGATTGATTGATTGATTAATTGATTGAGGAAGCTTTCTCACCTTTAATTTCTATAAGCACAATGTCAGCAAGACTTCTAGTTGCTGTGTCATTCTGGAACATAAAGACACTAGATTACTAAATTCATCTAAAAGAGGACACAAAAATTCTAGTTTGTAAAACCTGGTACTGATGTCTTCATCAAGAAATATTTTTGTACAGTAACATTATATACACAAACAGCACACATATCCAAAAACAATTTCATACAATAGAACAGGCAGTAATATTGTGGTCAACATAGAACTATAATAATTGTTGATATTCATTTGAAGCCTGGTTAGAGCAGGAACACGACCAAACTAAAGTTAAGTACTGTAAATGCAGAAATGTTCGCGGTGGATTAATGTTTGCGGTTTTCTCGGTGACCACTTCACCGCGAACTTAAAACCACCGCGAACATTTTTCTATTGTGGTATTAGACTTCAGTCTATGGTGTTACCGCGACCTTCAAACCACCGCGAAAAGTCCTTTTTCCCTCTACCGCGAAATTAAATCCCTGCGAACTTAAATGCATTTACAGTAAGTGATGTTCATTATTTGGACTGAATGGGTACATTTTGCTTACCTTAATTCTTGTAATAGAGTCTATCTCTGCCACAATCTCCTTGTGGTTGTCGTCTTTGTGATCTTGGCAAATGTCTCGAGCCGTCATATTGTCCTGAGTGACAGTGATAGAAATAAAAGGGACTAGATTAATCCTGACCAAAGGACATGTTTAATTGTTAGGTTGATTATTTCTACTGTTATTCATAAATCAATCTTTAGATTTGTTGACTATTAGCAATACATGTAGTTCAAAATTTGCCATACATTGTAACTCATACAAATGTCGTGCAACAAAGTACAGTAGAAGCCAGTTAATTGAACAATGGATAAGCGCACACTTCTGATAACTGCACGGAATTCCAGACTGGTGCGGTCCAGCTGGATAACTTCACATTATTGCACCATCCGTCTATTTGCACGAAATATGCTGGCAAATGGGGTGTGCAATTATGGCTTCTACCAGCTGCAAATGGCCATGGCTTCAGTTGGGAGGTGAAAGACAGCGGAAGGTGTCAGAGATGCATTGAACCTTCTAACCACAGCTTCTAAGGCCCTGAACACTGTAGATTAACAACCCACTGCTTGTACAGACTCCAAAAACCTTTAACCAGCAACCTTTACCTTTTTCAGTATGAGTTACTTGTTCACTGGTCTGTATCCCTCCTTACACAGGGAAAGAATTACACCTACACATGTGATGCAATTTCCTTGTACATAGGCCAATACATCTCTACTGCTTTTCAAAAAAGGAATCGTACTGACACAAACACTTGATGTTAACTTCTGTATCGTGTACCACTATGTTCTATTAATACCTGTTCCTCATGAATTAATCCGCTCAGCTAAGGTAGCATAGCGACTAGTCATTTGTTACATAGAACCCATTTACCATTGTTATGTATAAGCAACCACGTAGATATTAGTTTTGATGTTCTGTATATGTATTACACCCGAACTTGCCATACATTGTACCCGTACAATTGTTGCGCAATAAATAATATTGTATTGTATTGTATTGTATTGTGTACTGAAGCGAAACAGTGTGTATTAAATCTGAATCCCTAGTTTCCAGGCTGAACCTTGTATAAGCGTACTGCGTCCCTAAGGAACCACTCTGCACATGTACTGAACAGTGGAGAGTGGAGATCTACTCGAACATTACTTACATAGTTGAGTATGTTGAGATGACACCCTGCGTGGATTAAAGTGTGTGCGACCTCACTGTGTCCCATCTGAGCTGCTACGTGGAGGGGGGTGTCTCCATTCTGTTAGGCAAAAACAGTTGGTTTACAAGTTTTCAAATCATAAAATGGTTTCAAAGAACTGTCAAAGTTGTTGAAAACAAGGATGTTGAAGGTTAGACATCCAGGTAGAAGACATACATTCCAAAAGTTACTATACTATGTTATTCTGATTACAAGTATCTCCTAGTGATTGTGCTTTTAATTCATATCAGTTATCACCATGTATATTTTCATAATTGGTAAGATTTTGTCAGTGTCAAGTTAATTTCTAGGAAATGTGCTAAGTTTCTTCTTCTTTCTTCTTTCCTACTGCCTAGCCTCAATTTTTTGAGATTATTGGCAGACTACGCATGGTTTAATTACAATACAAGTGACCGGTACAAATAGACATGGGAAAAATGAAGGAAAAGTGAATTAAGTGGGTTAAGGTGAATTAAGTGGGTTAAAAGTTTGCTTTATATGTTTATTTTGAGTACTGTGTCTGTGCCATGCATGTCTGTATCTGTTGGTAGAAAATTGAAGTAAAAGACTGCAGACAAAAAGAAAAAGGATTGCCCCTCTTACACTGTTTCTTGTGTTGATGTTTGTTCCCCCTGTGATGAGGAGCCTGGCCACCTCACAGTGGCCTCCCCAGGCAGCGCTGTGCAGAGGAGTGTTCCCATCCTGGAGTTGACACAAAGACGTGTCCAATATCAGGACAAAGAGGAAAATGCACAATTGCATGGACAGCTGTACTGACTCCATGATACATGCATGTACGTATACATGTATTAGATAAAAAAAATGACAGATGGTCATCAAATGTCGGCTCTAGAAAAACAAGCAGTTCTGAAAAAATAACTTTGTTTTCCAATCATTTAACTTGATGAAACTATTCCGGAATAAAAGTATTACTTGAATATATCTCAGGTTTATTTACCAGGCTATACTTTATAGTAAACATGCTTTTCAATGACGTCATGAGTAAAATGCAATGGCATCTTCCTGTGATTCACAGACATACGCTGTAAGCCAACATGGTTCATATGACATCAAATGAAAAGCTTGTATATTTTATAGAAAACTAGCATCACCTACCAGTCCTGTACTGAACTGCAGCTTACCTTGTTTTCTGCCTTGACATCACAGTTAGCGTTGACCAGCTGCCTGACAACATCTACACAGCCGTTCATAGCTGCCTCGTGGAGAGGTGTGTTCCCATGCTGTACACAAATAAAAACTTTTTTGCGATCACTCAGGATAAAATTATATCGAATTATACATTTATCAACAATTAAGAGACAACTACATGTCCACATCTACAGAACTGTTTATAGCAGCCACATGAAGATGTGTGTTACAATGCTGTACAGTGTACACATACGAAACTTCTTTGTGATCTTTAAGGATGAAGTGATCGTAAACAGGGCTCTCTCAAGCTTCAATTTTTTTTTCTGTCTCACTCATTACTACTGTACTCATTTGTTCACTTTTTATCACCAGATGGACATGTAGTGACCTAACATCTGTATCTGTAACTGCAGCCAGTATAAACCGCCCTCTGGTGCAACCTAAGGTAGGTAGCCGTAACACATTACACTGAATGTCTTCATTGACTTGTCAGTTGTCACACCTAACGTTTGCACCTTACCTTGTTCCTGCTGTCCAGCTGACACCCATCATCCTCTAGGAACATGTTGACCAGGTCACACCTGCAAGCCGCAGCTGAGATGTGGAGTGCTGTGTAGCCCAGCTGGAATGGAGAAAATTATTGATATTGAACAAAGACTTATTCAGTGGCACTTTTTAAAGGCATAAACACATATTACATTTGTACCTCCAAATTTCCATTGTCTTTGCAGTACATCCTGTTCACAGAGTGACCTAGTGTTGGGAGAGAACGAGACTAGGGCTGTGACATCCAGTTGGAAGATCCGGTTACACGGGATGGACTCTTACTCTCTTTCATAAATGTGGAGGGTTCTTTAAGCTGCTTGTGATGTGGCTCTCCAAAATCCAAGACCTTCAATTAATGTCCAAGGGACATCCTTAATCTAAGCCAGGTACTAATTTACTTCTGAGTGAAGTATAACAGCCCAAATACAAGACTTAGTAGCCCAAACAACATGCAAGGATGTGAAATTTCTACATCTATGGAGTGGCTTACATTGTTTTTCATGTTGACCTGGATCCCTGGCAGACTGATGAGATGTCTGGCCACGTCTGTGTGTCCACACCGAGCTGAACAGTGGAGGGCTGTGTCACCATGCTGAAAACAATATATATGGACAGTTGCTAATACACCTGTTAAACCCACTTTGAAAAGTACTTGTGGATGACTGTAAAACATAAGCTAAACATATACAATGTAATAGGAAATTGATCAGAAAGGATGAGAGGAACATCAATGTCAAAACTTGGCCAGTTCTCTTAATCTCAATGCATATCTACTGGTGGCAATTAAGATGGTATCAAAGCTGGCCACGGAGTGTAGCCAGACACTCCTTTGGCCGGCTATACTAGAGCTCCTTGGCCAGCTTTGATACCACTTTAAATGCCACTGGTAAATATGCCTGGAAATTTACAGTTCTTTGCCACTGAAAAACAATATTACAGTTTAGAAGTTGCTAACAAGGATCAAACCTGAGAGCTTGGTGTAAACACATACAAGCTGAACAAGGATGCTTCTCAAGCCTGAGCTAGGCAATCTCAGAAACAAAAGTTATACAAGTACTACCAATAATTAGAGCAATGTTTGGTCTAGAAAGTGCCCTAGGTGAACTCACATAGTTTTTGGCATTGATACTGCACCCTGAGTAGTTTACTAGGAGCTTGAGGATTCCCTGCATGTTGGAGGATGCAGCACAATGCAGAGGCGTGTCTCCATCCTACAAAAGACATAATAATTACGAAAAAAGATCTATTAAGCATTATAAGACATTATGATTATAGACAAAGATCTATTCTATACTTTCAATAGTAATGTTAAATCAAACTGAGTCAAATATGAAGCACATGAGTTCAACACAATCTTGTTGACTGAGAGGATTAAACAAACCAAGTACATGTCTAAGTCATATTTCATAAGACAGAGTATTATCATACTTCATTTCATTTTATTTCATTTCATTTGTTTGGAATGCTACAATGCATGACATGTGGCAGCCAGGCAGCGGAGCTGGTAACGGCTGTCACTAGTACACATACAAATACAAATCATTACAATAAACAATTCATTCAACGGAATATCAGACTATACAACAGCAATACATAATACATCATAAAGTAGCAGTAATTTTACAAGGAACAAAATACATCATCATCATACTCAATATACATACCATTATCATCATAATCAGTATAAACGCCAATAAGCGAGAAAAAGATCGAAAAAAGATGGAATGGTTGGAAAGGGTTTAGAATTTCACAAGTTAGTGATTAGATAAAAGGTGGTTTCTGCATTTGGCCTTGACTTCAAACTGTAATGTCCTCCGGCATGTAGGAGAATTCTTTTACACAACCAATTTGTACTCACTTTGCTTTGCAAATTGGTTGTGTAAAGATTCTCCTATATCCTACACATGCACATTCTACCAACCTGATGAAATCATTTTCAGATTTCAGGGTTGAACAAGTTTTCTAAAATCCACTTGTCCTATCAGGCAAGCACATAAAAAATGTACTTGCCCGAACCAATTTTTCACTTGCCCAAAATTCAAATGTCACTGTTACTAGTATATGCATTTTCACTTCCAGCAATGGAATTCTCTGTAGACAATTGCTTGATGTCATGACTGTAAAAAGTAACAAGTATATCAAAATTGCACTAAAATCAATGGAAAAATCTTACTTGCCCGATCGGACAAGTGGGGTAGGACATGCACTTGCCCGAACAGCACTTTCACTTGCCCTGGACAATAGGGCTAGTGGACTTGTTTATCCCTGGATGTAATGTCCAGTCAGGTTTTCTTAAATCTAGTGTCACACTTTCCAGATGCTCACCTGGTTTTTGATGTTGATCTGGCTGCCAGCATTCAGCAGTAGCTGTACCACATCTGCATGGCCCTTCAGTACAGCCTGGTGTAGGGCACTGTTACCCTACAGAGAAAAATAACACTGTCAATTACACTAAGGAAGACATACATGTATTGAAGAGCTTTACTGAATTAATCCATTACAGATTCAGAATAAAAAGGCATGCAATGTCATGCAACTTCTTAATATCCAGTTACGTTGATGAAGGTTAGACATCCAGGTAATAAGATACGCCAAAAATAGTTACTCAAGCAACTGGATATGGTTTTGAAACGGTCAGACGTTTCGATAAAGAATCCACTATCCTTCGTCAGTGACACTGAAGAGATCTGGAAGAAACAGGTCTTTTATACTCTAACTATGAATGAAGACAATTTCAGATGTCCAATAGGAAAGGTTGTAAGACAATTCAGACTGAAGACAATTTGGATTCCAAAGAAAACAAAGCTAAGCCAAAGTCAAGCTGAAGACAATTTGGATTTCAAAGGATAGCAACTTCTTAATATCCAGTTACGTTGATGAAGGTTAGACATCCAGGTAAAATGACATGCCAAAAAGCAGTTCCTCAAGGAACTGGCTATGATTTTGGAAACAGTCAAACAGTGTCTGTCGGACTTACTAAAGATAGTGGATGCTATCTGAAATGTCTGACCGTTTTCAAAATCATATCCAGTTGCTTGAGTAACTGCTTTTTGGCATTAATATCCAGTTGTAAGCCATTTATTTTGATTTATAGCAAGATGCAACTGCAAAATATTTCATTGCCTTGATCTCGGATGTTATAAAATGAGTTCAGGTGTTATTGTTGTTAAGTCAGAATTTTTTTTTGCTTTATGATAGGTTATAGGTTATTTATGATATGAAGGGGCAAGAGGATGAAAAACATTTTCAAATTGAAACACCAGTACACTTGAATCTATTCTAATAACAAATTTTAATGAAAGTTTCAAAGTTTAGCAACGCACCCTCCAATCCTATAAGTGGTCAGTCAGAGGGTCAGTCAGTGGGTTAGTAGCACTCTGTAATGTGGCATGACTAATAATACTTGTCTGTCTGGATCTCCCACATTCACATCCGCCCCTCTCTTCACCAGTCTCTGTATTCTCGTCACCTCACCTTCTTCTGCCGCCTCAATCAGTTCCTTAGAAAGAGAGAAAAAAGTTTTAACAGGGAATACATTAATCTGAATTAAGAAACCCATACACCTCTGGAAGTACTTAATTCCTTTGAAATGTGTCTTTAAATACTGTAAAAGCAGAAATGTTCGCGGTGGTTTAATGTTCGCGGTTTTCGCGTTGACCACTTCACCGCGAACTTAAATCCACCGCGAACATTTTTCTATTATGGTATTAGTCTGCAGTGTATGGTGTTACCGCGAAATTAAAACCACCGCGAAAAGTCCTTTTTCCGCTACCGCGAAATTAAATCCCCGCGAACTTAAATACATTTACAGTAATATAGAAAATCCTTTATCAAATAATTAAAGTATCAATGTATCCCATCAATTAGACTAAAAAGCTTTTGGAGTATACCTTAAACAAGATCATAGCATGTTCAAAACATAGGTACACAGAAAGCTGATGATAATTATTATAAAATGTCCTCATTGATTATTCAAATCTAGTCCTATTTTGCATAATTTGAATGTTATCATTTACATCTCTGTCCAAGCTACCTAAATATAAAAAAAAAAACATGAAAATCAGTCGTTTCTTTCTCCTGCAAAAATTTTACGAAAGGCCACTGTAGTTCAAGGACAAGATACTAGGGGAATCAAAGGTATGTGAGCTCTTGCTGAGCAAAAGAGGTCGACAAAAACAGTGACCACAACGTATCCAGAACAAGAGATGTAAAAACGAAAGTTTTCCTACAAGGTACAGCCAAGCTTTTTTTAAGCTCCTTGGTACAGCTATGAAAGTAAAGAAGAGTATTGTACCCCACTGTTGCATCCCAGATTATAATCTATACCAAATGATCCCCAGGCATGATATATGAACTGTGCAATTGTGTAGGGATCAATCTACATCATACATTTTCCCTATATCACATATTGCACACACCACTATTTGTATTTACACAGAAAACACATGCACAACAGGACCTCCCATAGAGCAGCAACAGCTGGCTCCTCCCACCTACAGTTTGACTGACAGGTGACAACTGGTCCCTCCTCCTCTGGGGGTACTGCAGATGTCTTTAAGTTAGCGTGGATTTAATTTCATGGTAGGGAGAAAATGGAGAGTTCATGGTGATTTGTAGTTGGCTGTTGAAACAAGGGCATAGTGTCCTAACAATGTGAAATACACTATGCCGCCATATTTTCTGTTATGTTATATTAGTATACTGTTGTATACTGTTGTAGATAGTTTGTAGTAATGTTAGTTACTTGCCATACATTGTACCTGATGCAATTGTTGTGCAATAAAGTTGACTTGACTTGACTATGTGTGCACAGACAACAACAATTTCTGCAATGGTGTTAAGTTGGCAGTGATTTCCATATAAATGGTGAACATTAAACCACCATAAATATTTCGACATTCACAGTATTTTTCACATTGCCCCTGGTCATGTGATGGAGTAATCCTGATGCATGATTGTAATCTATCTAGCCTGTCAACAAATAATCAAACTGAGTTCTAATTTTTGTATCAATGATTTCTTTCAAAATGGAACACTGATATTATGCTGATAATGATATGTTGGTAGGGGGCATATTAAGTGGAAAACATGAATATATTAAGTTTTCTGGCACAAATAGGACTGTCCAATATTCATGAAATTCTAAATTTCATGTTAACCAAACTATCACCGATATAAGCTATTTGATTGCAACTGAGAGAAATGAAATAAGAATAGAAGATGACTTGCTACTCCATGAAATGTAACATATCACAATGATAACAAACTGTTTACTCAAAAACTAAAGGAATTGTAAGGTATACAGATCGTCCACTCAACAGAACACAATACTAATTGGTTTCACCACATCTACAACATATAGTTATCCCTTTTATATCCCCTCAGAGCCTAAACTGTTTACTCAAAAACTAAAGGAATTGTAAGGTATACAGATCGTCCACTCAACAGAACACAATACTAAATTTGGTTTCACCACATCTACAACATATAGTTATCCCTTTTATATCCCCTCAGAGCCTAGACACAAATCCCAGCAGAGATTTCGTGGCATCATTGCACGATGACAGAAACACCAGACATTCTACCCACTAATCTCACCTTAGCCGATACAGCAAGCCCAGCTTCAGATGTCTCAAAATCACTACTACTGTGGCTCTCCTGCAGAACTCCATAATTCCCCTTCCTTAACATTATAAATGTATGATATTAAGATGTCAAATCTATAGCAGTATGGTCTAAGTGACCTTGGCTGTTATACAAATGTCAGTAGGGGTGTGCCATGTAATCTAAGTAGGGTTGGCAGCGCAATGATTGCAAACTGAGAAGTTTATCTAACCATCGATAGCGAAGTGTTTCGCTGACGTCGCGAGCGTCGGAAGAAACAGCCCTGTGTCCCCAGGCATGTTGTGGGCACTTCCTTCGCATTCCTAAGGAAACATGAACATGAAGCAACACAATTAAAAGACTGGATGTCACTCCTGAAGTTAAACACTCAGGTATCTACTTAGTTTTGAGCAACACTAGCAATGTTTATATCGTAAGACTTTGTACCATAGATATAACAGTAATCACTATTAATATGACATATGTAAAACATAATGTGAGTGACAATTTGACAACATTTCTTTTTTTCTTTCTATCTTAATTGTCATGCCATACTCACTGTCAGGCAGGCTGGCAGTTAGAGTAGGACAAATGCTGAAAACATGTGAATAATTGCTCTAAAAGTTTTCGGAAATGTTAAGGAAGTACTTTAGGACATAGAAGAATTCTTTCACGTTTTTGCTCCAAGAATATAGATCATACATAAACTGATAAAGAACATTTCTGATTCATAATCATATACTCATAATTCAACTTTTCAACATCAATCTAAACACTCGTCCTGTGACACAACAATATGTGTAACTATACATTTTGACACAACAATATGTACTGATCAAATTCACAGTGACAGAGATACAATTGTGTATTCATGTATCTAAGTAAAAGCATCAAATTACAATCTTACACAGCCATCAAAAACGATCATATCAATCTCCAAACCCACATTTATCTTCCAACAGACAGACATTATACTACCATGTGCTACATACATACATATACATTCACAATTCTATCTGTACATCTAACATGCGATCTGAGTCCCTGCCAGACACTCAGAAGGCAGGAATCCGAAGCCTGTGGTATATAGAGTTGGAGGTGACATGTGAAATGTCTGCACGTACAGTTGTTGTGTTCCAGGTTCCATCCCAGCTTTGTCCTCCACGGAAGCCATGTTTGACCTACCCTGACCTTACGCACCATTTGTGCGATATTTCCTACTCTCTAATCCAAGCACACATGGTGTCCCTGAGTCCTTATAGAATGACAACACATTTGTGCCATATTTCTACCCCGTTCCCATGTGTTCATGCCTTCAGCTGCCTGGAAGAATGGGTGTCACATACCAGGGTAAGGGGACACCACCACAAATGCACAGGCAATGCCCATGCTAAATTACTAGTAATAGGTAATAGTCCTGTGAGACTGGAAATTCTTGCTCAAATCCCCCATATGTTCTTACTGCACAGATTTACCTATAATGTTTACCCATAACATTATTATAATCATCAGCACATACGGGAAAGAACAAAACTGATTCCAGTGCTTCAAACCAATCAAGGTCTAGCTAGATACTTCAAAATTAGATACAACTCAATTTTCAAACAGTAAGAATATACTGTTTGATAAATGATGCAGGCATCCTAGAATTCTTTAACAATCATCTAAAGAAGTAACACATTAAGACTGTTATCTTAACATCAAAACAATTTTTTATTACTACAAGGAGACCATTGGTTATATCATTTCAGGCTGTTATATTACAACAAACCCTTCTTTTCAACTTTTCAAAACATTGGCACCTAGTAATACTAAGTATTTAAAGTCGTTTCCCCTAAAGGTGTGTCTGAGCATGTACCTAAAAGGCAAAAGTACTATGATTAACTTTTTATGGCAAAATTGGAGGAGTCCACAGAGACAAGATTTTGACAAGAGAACTTTTGTTTGAAAGTTTTTTAAACCACTTTTGGTACCAAACTCAGTTACACTAGTTAGTACATACTAAAAACCTCAGCCAAGCTCATTGCTACCACCAATACCACAAATGCCTTTTGTCTTTTGAGTATGTGAAAAACAAAACCTTTGGTTTGGGTTTCAGACTGATGTTTTGGGGTGACATGCACCTGTTACTGTCAACATTTTACCTCATGAATATTCATATTCTTCTCATGAATATTCATAAGCATAAAGCACCTAACATTCTGGGCTGTACCATCTGGTGGCAACTTGATAGGGGAGGACTGAAAAGAGGTCATCTGCGTATTTGTTTATTTTCGGTGGCCCATGGCTGTTAAGGCAAGCTGGCGGGCTTGTTTTATGTGCATAGTGTTAAGGCAACATTGTGAACAATGGTGTCACTCACATTCAATGGTATAATTGACGTACTTGACGTAATTGACGCTACAAAAAATCTGTTCACATCTTTCCACTACTAGTAGTACTACCACACATTTTGAATATAAAAAAAAAACACCCAGCCTTGTCAATCATTGAATCAATCTATGCAAAGCAAATGTCTACTTGTTGAGTCAAATCCTGTACATGTATTTTTTTGCGTGGAAACTATTGATCATCACTCTACTCTACTCTAGTATCAGTCACTGAGCTGTCGTTTTCAGTTTGAGGCTTGTTTATACGCGGGAAAATATGCAAAATCTCCTCAATGCGCAGCTAATTTCCAACATGCATGGTGTTATCTGTCAGATAAAGAGAGAATACTCACCTGTAATCATGTTGTTGCAGCTCGCCTTGGGGAAAAGTTGACCAAAACTGGGTCCAGATCCAGAAATGCAAAGTTTTCTCACTACATCTCTGCTTGCACGGTACGGGATGTACTAAATACTTTGAGGGGGTGGTTAGAGCTTTTATTTGTCAGTTATTAGTCCAATGATTTGGACTTTAATCATAAAAATCTTATTTGTATACAAAATATTTTATTTTTACCAAAGGTTAGTTGTATTTTAGCCACTTTTATCCGTTAAGACATACGATTTCGTAGAGGTGCTAACCCCCTATTTGTAATAGTGTAATCACCTAAATGTAAATGTTCGCACTGAACTCTGGGTAAAGCATCATGGCCGAAACGCGTTTCTAAAAAGGATTTTTCAACAAAACTGGTCGTTTTTTGTACCTTCTGAGGCGAACGTCAGACAATTTATACCACCGGAAGAAACATAGAGACCTGTGGTAGGTATTGAGTTTGGTTTTTGCAATTTTAAGCGTTTCTGTGGCGATATATAGGGTAAAGTTTTTGGCTCACCAGTAGGCCTTTCCTGGGGAGGGGGGCGCTTTGTTTCGAGAAAACATCGATAGAAAATTTATGATACTAGTAATTTGAGCTCATTTGAAATCCCGTATTGCACTACTGGTATACTATTTGTGAAAATACATATGCCAGATGCTTAAGGACTCCACAATTTGAGGGACCCCTGACTGACATGATTATTCGTTTGTTCACTCATGCTGGACGATAATACATCAAATCTAAGTTTCACAATTCAATTGTTGCTTTATAATCAATCTTGTATCTCTTGTACGCCATCACACACACACACACACTCACTATCCAGTTTATCGTCTGTCCCCAGAAAAGGTCAGATCACTCCATGTCATTTGTTTGTTCATGCTAAATGATTAGATGAAATCTAAGTTTCACAAAATGTTATGTTATAATCAACTGTACACTGTACTCACTCACCATCAAGTTTATCGTCTGTCCCCAGAAAATGTCGGACCACTCCATGTCGACTCCCAGCCAATCGCAGCACACCAGCAGTCTGGACCAATCAGGCGACACGTTGAGCCTGAGCAGCTCCCTGAACGACAGCACAAGTCTGTCCATCTCCATGTCTTCTGACTTGTCCAAAATATCCACTCCAGGTATGCAGCGTTTATTGTCATAGAGCCAGACAATGTTGACCAATCAGAAGGCGCCATTTTCCCCATAACCCAGGTCATTAATATCCCATAGACTACCTGCATCTGGAGCATCATAGCCCTTAGAAACACTATTTTTCAGACCAAATTTAGCGAAATAAAGCCAACATTTTGTACCATTGTTGTTACAAAACAACGGAAAAGCCCCCTATTCTGGTTGAAACACTGCATAGGAGCCCAAGTAACAGCCTATCTCTAGGCCCGAATCACAGCATAGGGGATCCAAATTGCAGCATGGGGACCCCTATGCCGAAAAGGCCTGGCGAGAACACTTAAGTGAGGGAAGGATGTTACACCACTGGGAACAAGAACCACCCAAAATGATGCCGTCGGAGTCGATCACAAACAGCCTTTGTTTTCCTCCAGGTAGCACACCTGTAACTCCAGGTACGTCTAAGATGACTCCGCCCCTCCCGAGGTCCACGCCCGTCTCCTCCCAGCTCACCAAGCGCCGCAGTTCCTCCCGCTCCATCAAAAGAAAGAAGTTCGATGACGAGCTCGTCGAGAGCAGCCTGGTGAAGACCACCAAGGTTCCCGCCCGCCCGACGACGTCTACGTTACCGGCAACACACACCCCACACTCCCATGTCATCACAGTCCAGCCGGAGAAGAAAAAGGTCAAGGTAGGGCGTGCAGTGCCGGTGCCGGTGCAATGGCCTAGTGGGTAGAGTGCTCGCCTTGCATTCGGAAGGTCGTGAGTTCGATCCCGGCCGAGTCATACCAAAGACTATAAAAATGGTACATGCTGCTTTCTCTGCTTAGCACTAAGCATTCGGGAAAGAGTATGGAAGTTGAACACACACCACTACCAGTGGACTAGCCCCCTGCTGTAGTGATTGCGTTGTGTGTGGCCCAGGGCTAATGAAACAGAGATGGGCACCGCCCTATGCGCCAGAAATGGGCACCGCCCTTGGCGCGGGAAGGGTTTAACTTAACTAGGGCGTGCAGTACCAGTAATATCTGCCAGAGGGCAGCAAAGCCAAATGCCATCTGACAACATTGCAATAGTAGTTGTTACATGTATGTCAAATTTAAAACTGTGGATATCTGTAGACTATACTCTATAGAGACTGTTGAAGGACAAAAGATATAATGCAACAATGTCAAGCCTTCTATGTACAATGTATGAGCAGTGCCAAGACTTGGAACTGAATTGAATGAGTATTAATAGAAAAATTCTAACATCTGTATCTTTCAACTACTACTATTAATTTCTTTGATAAGAGTATCCACGAGCAATGCCTTAGTAACAGCCTTTTTTATAAGCTGTCTCATAATTGTCTCTTATTGAATTTTATTTCACCAACTTTCTGAGCAAATTTTCTTTACTTATTTTACAGGTTTCAAAATCATCACAGAAAAGGGCCAAGAAGCCTAAGGTTGGCATTTCATACAATCACTGTAGATTCTTCCTCTTATTTTGTATTCTTTCTATATTCATGATGTCGATGTACATGCAGATATGTAGGCGACTTATTCACTGCCAAACATTTCATTTGGGAGCATACAATACCCTTGACTGTTTGTGGCTAAATGTGTCCAGTCTGTGTTGTTGTACAATCTACAAATGGTTTCATTATGTTTTTTGGGACAAGTACATATACAAGATAGTATATACTAGTATACAACTGTAAGTATCTGTATGTAGAATGTAGATTACATACATTTTTACAATTCTATGTGCCTGAAATCTAGTGTCCTCACATTTTACTTATTTTGAATCTTGATAAATGTTCAATATATAAAACATGTAATTTCTAAAAGATTTGGAGAAAAGGGAATACATGTACTCTCACGTATGCATATGTTAGATTAGTAACCCAAGTCTGATATTTGGTGATTATTTACTGCAGCCAATCCCAGTAACTAAAGACCTGGGCAGGTGGAAACCACAGGATGATCTGCTTCTCATCAATGCAGTGCAACAGGTAAGGAAAATCTGAGGACTATATCATTTTTGGTGATGATTTTGGGGCAGAAGTTAGAAATTTAGTGTTAAATATTGGATTAAGCCTAAAAGTTTCTAAGAAAGTACATGAAAGTACTAGAAAGTGCACAAAATGGCAAAGATGACATGAATACAGTCAAAAGAAGTTGTCACTGGATCTTAAGGATGATTAGTATGTTGGTAGATGTTAGCAAATCGAAGAACAATGCTGTGTAGAAAAGTGTGCATTTATGATTAGTGTGAATATGAATGTTTTATCAAGTGTGTTTTGCATGTTTTACTGACACCATGGTCTTCTTTGAACACATTTTGCTCATACATAGTACCCCTGGATGTTAGGATTTTGCAGACTAGTAAACATTTTATTTTTGTTTGTGTTGTTTCAGACATGTGACCTGAAGTCAGTCCACCTGGGAGTGAAGTTCTCCTGTAACTTTACCCAGAAGGAGGTAGAAGAGAGGTGGTATGCACTGCTGTATGACCCAACTATATCCAAGTAAGTCATGTATAAACATGTGTGTGATAACAGGTCTCAATTACCTACAATATATGGTACATAAAAATGAATTTTTAGAACTCAAAATTGCAAATTCATTTTCTGCAATGTAAGGGTTGCAAGTGGGTATTTTTAGCCATACAGAAGAATTTTAATTGTAACGCATTTTATTTTCTTTGTATTAATTTATTTTTGGTTGATAATGGCTAAGGTTTGAAGTGTGTAGGTAAGATAAATTTACATCTTAGAAACCACACACCTCTTCATAAATGTGATTGTCATACTGCTTTTTACTAATGGTGTTACTGTGTTCAGAAAGTTCTTGTTATTTTTCATAGAACAGATCCAGTCTATCTACATTGAATATAGAAGCCAAGAAGCTGCCAAATGTGTTCCTTCTGTACCAAAATGTAATAATAATTTTCCCTTTTCGTTAGACTTGCAGTCCAGGCCATGAGAAACCTCCACCCAGACGTGGTAGCAGCCATCAATGCTAAGGCACTCTACAGTAAAGAAGAGGAGAGTCTCCTGGCTAAAGTTACTTCAGTAAGTGTTTTTTTTTATTACTATATTTCATGTTCACTTACAAAACACATGTATTTTGTCTCAGGTTGTTGCACAAGGTTGGGGCATGTCAGGAAATTCAAGGTCTGGTCAGCAACTTGTCCTCATATTACCCTCTACCCATGCATTAGATAGTTCTTGACTGCCCTCTTTGATTGTGACAGTTCTTTTTGATGCTGCCCCTCCCAGAGGAACATCTGTACAGCAGAGTGGCTCTTACTCAGTTAAACTTGTTTCCCACAAAGTTTACTTGCAGCATTTCTACTGAATTTAGGAACACTTTTTTTAGCCTTTTTGTACCATATGTGAACCTTGCACAATGAAGAGTCACAAAGAATCTTGAGTAGGTGTAAGACACAAAGGAATATTTTTGCCTGAATATTTATCCCTTATCTCTTCTTGTTTCTATGACTGTCATAATATACACGATATACATCATACATTTAGGCAGGTACCTTGGGTCATACAGAACACACTGTGTTGTATTCTGTACTTATGATATGGTAAAGACAACCAAGGTATCTAATTTTCCCTGTTGTTTTTTCTCCAGACCAGCCAGCCCACAGTGGACGTATTTGCAGACCTCCTACAGAAACATCCTGACGTGTTTCACCTCAGCAGAACTCCCAAGGTGCTCCACACACACTGGCTCCAGATGAAACAGTACCACTTATTGGCTGATCAAACAGGTAACAGACCAATCAGAGAGCCTGTCTCTACTGAATTAGTGACGAAGAAGATTTCCAAAATGATCTTTGTTCGAAATTTTTTCCCATTAGTTTTGCCTGATCATTTTGCTTTACTTGGTGGTCCACTACATATTTCTACCTTTCTTCTATCTATCTTTATGTTTCTACGCACCAAACTAAATCAGGCAACCACTGACGAGTAGCTTGCATGGTTCAATAGTTAGAAATACATTGCCATCTACGACTGGGAATTTTGTTTATATTACATACATTGTAAACCTCGTCATGGCTAAGTTTTTACTGAAGCATATGAGTTGCATACAGATTTAATCCACTGAACAGGATGGACCCCTGCATTTTTCAATATAACCATACGATTTTTTTTCCAAGTGTGTTTGAGGTGTTTAATCTCCTCAAACAGGGAACATCCTATGAAAGGCTACCAGGACCTGTTCTGAGTCAGCAATCCTAACCACAAGACCACCTTTTTTCCCACAGTTCAGCCCCTGCCCCGTGGGGACCACATCCTCAACTTCTCCGATGCTGAGGACATGATCAACGACGAGGAACTCAAGGAAACGAAAGACGAAGTTCTGGAACATGGTAGGAACAGTTTTCTTTTTGCAAGATACTTGATTGTTTTGTAGTCTCCAACAAGACTGCCATGTATTTTGCACCTGTATGTTTTCTGTTAGGGATGTCCCTGTGACCCAACTGGTAGCAGCCTCATTATTGTGGAGCTTTTGGTTCCGATAAGTTGGTAACTGGGAGACCCTGGTTCAAGTCTTGGGGTCAGAACAACTCAATGGGGCTGCACCATCTTTCTGAACGAACATAAATATACTCTGCTACTGAAACAACAAGGAAACTTGCTGCCCCATGTGTCACCAGGCACTACAACTACAAGGAATGAACAAACGTTTTCTGTAGACTTGAAAAAGAAAGTCTGCAAATTCATCTGCCTGCACTGGTCAATAATTTTTACAATACCTCAAGTGCAAAGGCAATGTTTCTTTCGTTTTGGTCCCCTTGAATTGATCATATCTATTGTTGTTCCACAGAGTTGGCGATCTCGGACAGGAGACAGAAGAGAGAGATCAGGTTCCTGGAGCAGGAGATTCCCAAGTGGCAGGTGCTGGTGGATGCTGTCACAGGTGGGCTTACAAAAATAGCAGTCATGCTACTTTGTTAGTTACTGTTACTTACAATGTTACATGACATTTTTTTTCAATCTTAATGCAAGTACAATGCATACGTTCCATGCATTACTTTGTCAGAGATCAACTATCATTGTTACATGCAATTTTGCATGTTGACAAAAACTTTTAAATGCCAAATTTCATGTTCAGAATGCAAATCTTCAAAGCAGCATGCAAACTGCAAGATTGCACATTGTATTTTGCACAGCAGCCGACCGATGATGATGATGATGATGATGATTTTGATTATACATGGTGCATATCATGATCTCAAAATGGGAAAAAAACTGCAAGGTTTAGAAGCATTGTCTGCTAAAGGTACATTGGACATTATGATCATGACCTGCTGCTGTACATAGTTGTGATGGGAGGCAACATTGTCATGTTCTGCTCCTGTTGTAGGTATCAGCCCACCAGACTTTGACAACCAGACGTTGGCTGTCCTGAGAGGGAGACTGGTACGATACCTCATGAGGTCAAGAGAGGTCAGTATTATGTATCCGATAGTTTTGAGATATCACTGTACTGTGCCCTCTTCATTCCTTAAGTACCCAAATCCACAGAAAATCAATGAAAATGGCTTATTGTTTTGTAGATCCCAAGAAATTTAGATAAATACATCTTGAAAGATTTGTTTCTTTCTTGGTACCATTTTTACACGCATTTGCAAACAAGTTGCTGTTTGCTATTTTGCAAGCCACTTAAAACAAAAACATGTATTCGGTTATATTGCATGGAATGTGCTCTAAGTAAGTCTATTTGTTGTAGAATACAAATGTGAAGCAATGTGATTTAGGCCCCTATGTAACCACCACGCAAGGGACTTTTCTGTTGCTTTGTAACAAGGTAAGAAATGTTGGTTTTATAAGTTTATTTCAATAAATCTGGCCTTCAAAAGTATTTCTGAGGATTATAAATTCAAACCTTTTCAGCAGAATGCCCCAAACCCTGGTTCCTTTGTCTTATATACTCCATGTCCATTGCACTAGATAACACTAGGAAGATCTACAAAAGACAACACCATAGACGTCGACCTGTCCCTCGAGGGCCCGGCCTGGAAGATCTCCAGAAGACAGGGTGTCATCAAACTGAAGAACAACGGGGATTTCTTCATCATGAACGAGGGGAAACGGCCCATCTATATCGATGGGAAACCTGTTCTTAACGGGCAGAAGTGGAAACTCAACAATAACTCTGTAGTAGAGGTACATTTTCTCTTGTCATAGAGTCTACTTTAAATGGGGCTCAGTTGGTAAATTCTATACATTGGTGTGAACTAGAAGAGAAATTTGAGTTCCAGTTAATTTGATATTGGTCATTCAGAGTCACATTAGTTTTGCATGTATATTTATATATCTAGTGTTTAGATTAATTAAGCTATCAGTGAATAAAGTAGATATTAGAAAAACTGTAATATTGCACATTGTAATATTTTGTACAATTTACGGTTAGGACATAAATTGAAGGTATGCATTTTGGTTCATACATTTTGCCCAACAATATGTACTGGTTCCAGCATGACCCCACAAAGAGTAGATAAAGGAATTTTATGACTCTTCTGTCTATGCCCTTTCAGCAAGTGTTTTTTTTTCTTTCTTTCAGATCTCATGTTTGCGGTTTATCTTCTTGATCAACCAAGACTTGATCAACGTGATCCGAGCAGAGGCTGCCAAAATGACTCAGTGACACAACACAACACAACAGCAGTGTCCTGTTGTATATACATGTATCTATAAACAGCCATTCTTGTGAATGTACATAGTAGAATTAAGCCCTTCTTGTGAAATGCTATTTTTTGTATTGAACATCTACACCAGTAAGAATGACAAAAAAGTGAAAACAGTAATCATGAAGTCCATGAAAGTTTACAGCTTCATGTCAGAGCTATAAAATTATGTCAGATGATGTAGCACTGTATGTATTTATATACATAATGTACATTGTTCTGAGTATTGTTGGAGTTTGTCGTCTGTTGTTCGGGGTCTGTTGCTTTACAGAAACATACTGTTTCAAGAAAATAAAGCAGAGATTTAATCTTTGAAAACCATAAACTTGAAGTAACTGTTGTTTTTGTTTATTTCAACAGAATTTGTGGGTGGGGTTGTAGAATAAGCTCCAATGCAGAGTATTCAATTCACTCATTGAAGTTCCTAGTGGAACAAAATAAGTTTTAAATACAGGCACTTTGATCATGCAAACATACAAGTGATAATATCAATATTTAGTACAATACTATATACCAGAATACTAGATGTAAGTGCAACAAAGAATCTTTTTTTTTTTTACATCTCATATCACCAAAATGAAGATAGAAGGACTGAAATATATATTACATCTATATTTAGGGAATAGCAGGAATTCTACAGAATAGGTTATGCCTTTTTACCTCGTATGAAGGCTACGTACAAGTATTTGCACATGTGAAGGTGTGAACTCCTGTTGCAGTGTTGTTGTAGGCCTCGCATCTTCCAAATGTCATAACTGCCTCTAAATACTTGTTCGGCATCAATCGTTCTATCGTCTCCACCTGGTAAGAACATGGTAGTGAGGTTGATACTGTCGATATTGACAAGTTTGCAGCAGTGTGTTTCAGTTTGTGGTGAGGTGACTTTTTACAGAAAATTCATCATGCCACAAACATGCCACAACTTTTATTGTGTTACTAATGTTCATTTAACCAGGAACCTAAAGATACAGTGAACAGTGCCATATTTAAGGCGTTTAATGTATGTACTCTGTTTACCATACTCTGTTACAACTCATAAGAAGGGAAGCACACTACAGCTCTACAATGTTGCTGATTAAGTTTTGATTGCTATTGCCCGTCAACCAACTTGATATAAAGAAGACTTTATACCAGAGTGTTGCTGCAGTTTTAGTAATAGTATGATATCTTCCTAATACACCCTCGCTCAACCATTTTTGTGGGGGAAGGAATGAGTTCTGTCTTCAAATGCCCAACACTATTTTGACTGCTATAATTCCTGATACAAATCCAGTACAACTTGTTACACATATTACTGACAGACCTGTAAGTTGTTCACTTCTTCCACAGTCAGCCAGCCATCCCTGTTGGTATCCAGGCCTTTAAACACCCGGTCTGTGATGACCACCTCATCGTAGATAACCTGGGCCTGCACCATGTCTTTAGGCAGCCTGCCGCCATATTCATCAAGGTACACTCTGATGACATACCTAGGTAAGAAAATAATGGTACAACCAAATGTCAATTTCTTTGGCTACTCCTTAGGGATGGAGCCAACTTTTTTTTTCATTTCTGAGCCCAATGACCAATATGATTACTTATGCAACTGTCAATTTTTTGGCTACTCCTTAGTGATGGAGCCAACTTTTTTCATTTCTGAGCCCAATGACCAATATGATTACTTGTGATAGAATATTATATACCATGTACACCATGTGTACTGGACAAATACAGTTGTCAGGAAGGCCCCCTGTCCTGCAGTACAAGAACATACATGTAATAAACTGACAAAAGTTGTACATGTATCACCTTTTATGCATTATAGTGTTGGTTTTATGTTGTTTCTGTAGACACACAAAGTAGATAAATGCATTTTCGCCCTTTTTTAGATGCATGTATGTGGTGTGCAAATAAGGGCTATTGAGCCAGAGACATTGATATACAACTGCAACTGAATTCCTCAACATACCTTATCTGTTCTCCTGGCCTTAACTCCAATGCACTAAGCCGTGTAGGTGCCTGGTGTTCTCTTGCAGAGCA
Organism: Branchiostoma floridae; assembly: GCF_000003815.2. Classification (NCBI taxonomy): domain Eukaryota; kingdom Metazoa; phylum Chordata; class Leptocardii; order Amphioxiformes; family Branchiostomatidae; genus Branchiostoma; species Branchiostoma floridae. The sequence continues at coordinate 8,431,753 of NC_049996.1, forward strand.
ATCAGAATAGTCAAAGGCGGGAATGGGTGTCCACCAGACATTGACCGCAACGTTCCTATCGTAGGACTGTACGTAATGCAGCCAACCGTGCGGTAGGTAGAGGCAGTCGCCACGCTCGATACGTGCTGACCACCAGGGAATGGTACGCAGGCCTGGATACCTGTACATGTCCACTCTTACAGGTGGGAAGAAAAGAGGTTAAAGTTCAAGTCCTGCTCATACTGTGTGGTGTATGGGGTAGTGCCAATCTCTGATACTATAGCCCTTGGGCAACACAGCTTTTGTACAAGAACTGCAGCATGGGGACTTTCATAATATACATTTTTTTTCATAAGATACAGGATGTTTTTTTCCATTGTGATTCACATTGTCGTTTTTTGGCGACACCTCGGGTGCGGAGGTATTCAGATACTAAAACAGTGAATAACATGTCTCTATGGTTGATCGGTAATACAGCCCCACTGCTTGGCCATCAGGATCCAATTCCATGGATCTGTAGGCCCAAGTTCAATCCCAGGTTCGGCTCAGCTCAGACATGTTGTAAGGGATTGCATTCATCTTTCAGAAGGGACATAAAATGGAGGTCCCGTGTTTGTGGAGGTTCTTCGAGCTCATAAAATAGCCTCATTAGTCAGATAGGGTACCTTCTAACTGCATTAATATACAACAAGGTGAATTATAGACCTCCTTTCGCCTTGTACTGAGCAATCAGCCCTACCATAAACACCTAAGAATTTACAGCACCCAGACGACAAGTCTTGTTACCTTTCCACATCAACTGCCAGGTCTTTAGTCCCGTCCGTGTGATGATGAAGCGTGTATCTCCCCACTTCCCTATCCACCAGGAACCAATCCTTCCCCCAACCACTTGCGCAAATAATTTACAGCAATCATAAGAAAAGTCTTGTTACCTTTCCACATCAACTGCCAGGTCTTCTGTGCCATCCGTGTGATGGTGAAGTGTGTATCTCCCCACCTCCCTATCCACCAGGAACCAGTCCCCCTCCCCAACAACTTACACCAATGCCTACAGGAAGCTGTAAACACCTAAGAATTTACAGCACCCAGACGACAAGTCTTGTTACCTTTCCACATCGACTGCTAGGTCTTCTGTACCATCCGTGTGATGATGAAGCGTGTATCTCCCCACCTCCCTATCCCCCAGGAACCACTCCTTCCCCCCAACCACTTACGCCAATGCCTGAAAATTTACAGCACCCATAAGAAAAGTCTTGTTACCTTTCCACATCAACTGCCAGGTCTTCTGTGCCATCCGTGTGATGGTGAAGTGTGTATCTCCCCACCTCCCTGTCCACCAGGAACCAGTCCTTCCTCCCACTGTACATACAGATGATGTTCTCCATGTTGTCCATGTGGAAGGTGGACTTGGTGCCTCCGCTCGACATCCACAGGCGAAAGTCGTGAAGATGTCGGGTGAAACCACCACAGGAGAGGCACGGGGGGAGGTACACTTCCTCCATCATGGTCTGTGAGTATAAAGGCAAAGCAGTCACCCTCTAATCTCCAAGCAGATCTTGCGGTGGCATAAGATAATATCATAAGCTGGGGAAGGAGTTTAGCCGGCAGAGGATTATCAGCTTCGGTGTGCCCAATGAAACTCCTCTGCCGGCTAAACTCCTTCCCTAAACTTATGATACTATCTTATGCCACTGTAAGATCTGCTTGGAGATTAGTCAGATGATCCTCAACAAAAGGAAGTATGATGATGTTTCAAGTAGCTAGTGGTTTTGCTACATGATACCAGGTGACCCATTTTTTCTATAGAAGTGTGTTTGGTTGTTTTTCACATGCAGAGGTTTGATGCCGGAAGCTATCACCTGAAGATACACAAAACATTGGGCTGTCGGCTTTACGTCACCATCCAAAAAGACAACTGCAACCCCAACCAGTTGTACCAAGCGGGACCTGAACCCTTGACCTCTGGACCTCCATATGTTAAATGTACACATGCCTGAAGAAAGCACAAGTATATATATAGCAACCACAACCCAACCTACTGTTTATACAAAATCACAGATTGCTTTACATAAAACAAGAGTCAATCCAATTGGTTAAAATGTTGTAATAGAACCTTATTTATGTGTGTTCTACATTTCAATGCTGCAAAGTATTTGGCTGTGTCAGCTAATCAGTATGTAAAAAAATAGTCATTTTGATAATTACCTTTGGCAGTCGGTCCAGTAAGTACATCTCTGATTGGTTATACTGCTGCAAGAACGCATCCAAACGCATCGGTTCTCTATGACTCTCCGTGTTCTCCTTTTTGGAGTTATCAACTTCAGCCTGCAGTGAAACAAATAGTTTTCAGTTGTCAACAAAATACGGTACTGGTTTGAGACACGCTAAAGTTAAACTGCAGTCTTACCTTCATATTGGCATTCGGTGTTTTAGGTAGTTTGCAGGGACGAAGTTTTATTTTACTTTGAGTTTTACTGTGCATCCTGGTTATCGAAGGAAAAAAAACTTTTTCGTCCGCAAACTTTGCCTTAACAAAAATGTAAATACGGAAAACATACGGCAGCTAGGCCGGCAAACTCTCCTTGCATAAAATCCTCGGTGTGCTTATCTAAGGTCCCCAGGAAGACTTGCCTTCGCTACCGAACAAAATCTCTGTCGGCCCTTTCTAAAAAGTCTGGTTTTCCAGGGTAAAACCTACCACTGCATCCGCGTGCTGATCGTTCAGGTACCGATCCGTCCATCGATGGTAGGCGGGGGACAGCCGCGCGGCTCCCGACAACACCACTGGTCGGGCCGGGAGGACGTGGTTGTGGTAGAAGTCTTCCGGGGACGGTATGGTGTCCAACGATGCAATCTTTGTGGTTTGGGGAGAAGTGTGAAAACTTGTGTAAATCTCTTTATAGTTCTATGCCAACCAACGAACTCATTAACGCTCACAAATTATTATCTACAAAATTTGAATATACGAAAGGCGCATACTAAACTTGACCTTACCCATTTTCAAAACATAAACATTATTTTGAATCAAAATCATAAGACTGTGTCATTAATCTCTTTCAGACTGTTTGCTTGATGAAAAATCGTAGAATCAGGCCGAATGTGATGTATATAGTTTTCCAAAGAGGACTTAATAATATGGCATTAGTCACTCAGCTGTATAATACGCATGACTGAGACCAATATGAGAACTATACATGTACTAGTATATCACGAAAACTTAGAGCCTAAAACATCTGTCGTTTTAGACGACCATACATGGGGTATCGGTCTCAGAAATTGGGGGATTCTCTATCTGCTACTTAATTACCTAAGGGAACTCTTAGTTTTCGCAAGGAGGTTTGGGGCCCCTGATGTCAGAGGCTCCCAATATGATTTATATTTACGGACTTACCTGGCCTAGGGGAGGCTGGTGCTGTCCAAGCGGCTGTAAGTGTCCCGGTGGGCTCTTCGTGATGCAAGGGACAGTTAACGATACCAAAAGTACAACAACAACAGGAGGTACGTACAGCATGTCTGGGATGTGTTAATATGTGTGGCCGACAAAGGAAGAAACTGTAAAGATCGCACCCGGAAGTTCAGCTCGCACGAAAAGATTCAAAAGAAAATTGCTGAAGAAAACGGGACTTGCAACTGAAACCTTTGTCACAGTTGTCCCTCAAAGTATCCAATATCAATGACTGGAAAATTTGAAGAAATCAAATACGTTTGCCACATTTACCCGCAGGTACGTAAAAACATAATAATACAACTTTTACAAGCCTGATCCTTGACTGATTAACAGGTTGTTCTGGTAGTTGTAGCTCACAAATGCGCCCTCAAACGATAAATGCAAGAACTGCACCTTGCATTTATGATGACATACCACTGAACCTCTCTTGTCGAAACTACGTGTACATCTCTGACTATTAGCCAGTTGCATGGTATTCAGTGATAATTTTGCTGACACGATTTCGCGTGTAACAGGCAGGAAGCCCTCTGGTTGTTTGGTCCATCTTTTGAACTGGGTTGGAAAAGTGCCAAAGTTCTGGGCACTGCTGCGCAATACGTGGGCGTCAAGTTCGCTTCCTGTTCTTGCTGAAACCATGACGAGGAAGTTTGGCCCCAAAATCAGAGTATACCCACAGCAGTCGGACAGAACCTAGCTATCTTCTTACGTTGTAGTTGCCTTGTGTGGAGAGAGCAGTACTACAGGATTGAAGAGCACATTTTCTCTGTGAAGGTCACCCCACTTGCTGTACGTGTGCACCTGCTCAACATGGGGAAAACATTTCAGTGTTTTCGGATGCATATTAGTACTCTTCTAATGCTGTTTGTAACAGGCGGGCTGCTACCAACCATGGCTAATGAAGGTATTTACATATATTACGTTGTCTAATTTAACCCTGGGTATCTTTTAGCATACTTATAGGCTGTCATTTTACCAGTAAGAATGTGGATGATTGGGGTGAAATGGGGGTGAAAAAAACGTGCAGGTACGAGGAAGTGTTTTTTCTCTTAATTAGGGATTGCACAAATTTCACAATCAGTACAAAAGAGAAAATTTCACTGTTGATTTTAAAAATCACGATGACGTTTTAAAACCAACCCCATCACGACGGTTCCCATTTCCGTTAAGTTCAGTGTGCTAAATATCGCGTTTACAAAGGTTAGATAGTGTGACTCCCTATTGAACAAACATTTCCTGTGGGTGCATATGTACGAATACGTGCCTAAATACTCGTACAATGTGAATTTCTAGGCCTTAAGGTATCTGTAGTACTGACGCCTTTAACCAAATTTAGTTGCAAGCGAAACGGACCGTTCTACATTGGAAAGAACAGGACGTACATGTATGTTGCAGACATGACCACATGCGATTCGTGGCTTCACCGTTTCCGTTGACTAAACATGACTTGTACTTTCGTTTTCGTGTAGACTTCCACGTTTGCTGATGCAATGACAGGTTATTCTATTTTTTTTCAGAAGCATAGAAATCTTTATTATGTATATAATTACAATTGTTGGACATAGATCTACAATTGTTTGAGTTATGTATACACATATCTGTACATGTTCAAGTTTATCAGTCGTGTTTAATACGTGTGTACATGTATACGTAATGCTGCATGTAACAGGTTGTTTTTTTCAGTCAACCAGTCCTCGTTATGGTTACTTATGACTTCCAGTTAGAAGCGAGGTACTATATCTGGGTGCAACAATAATACAATAATCCGTATTTTGTGTACTTCTGTGACATTCTCTAAGTATGTTGATTAGCATCTGTGTCTGAATTTTTCTTGAGCACGGTACGAATCATGACCGAGATGTCTGCTTGACCATGTCGTGTGTCTATCTGTTGTAGGATGTCCAGTTGTACGACTGTCTGGCGAGTACTACTATCAACGTAGACAGATGACGACCTACAGTGTGACCAGCCAGAGAGTCGGAAACAGACCTGTCTACGAGAGTGACACGACAAATAATTTCTTGTACTACCTGGAGTCACCGAACGCTTGGCTTGTCGGGCCTACACCTGGACAAAACGGAGCTCTCCTCGCAGCACGTGATAGTGCAGCTTTGCCAGAATTGATCAGTGGAGGAACATTTGAAGTACTGTCGAGTTCGCTAGAATTCGTGCCGGTCCCATACCTACGTGTATCCTGTTCAGGTGTGGATTACTCTACTGTTTTTTTTTTTCTTTTGTAAAAGTATTATCAATCAACGTCTGGGCATGGAAAGTATATGACTTGTACTCTGTTGCGGCATTAATTTCAAATGCAATGTACATATTGATTATTCCCTACAAATTATTACCCAATATTTTGTCATAAGATGATACTTGTTACTGCTACCGTTTTTCTGTTTGAGTTGACATACTTGATATTTGCTCTACATTTTTAAAAACGCCCCTAGTTGGCAATATATGTGATCATTTTATTTGATTACACAATACAGTATTATATGACATGGTCTGTTGTGATATGATAAGATATGATATGATATGATATAATGCTAAAGCAACATTTATTTTTGAACGCCAATGTACAGTTCCAGGATATGTCGGCTGCTATCGCGACGATTTTGCGTCGAATGAAGAATGGCAGTGGACGAGAAGTAGTATAACCATAGAAACCTGCAGGCAGAGCTGTAGGGACGGAAGCTTCAGATACACGGCGCTCTATGGAGACCAGTGCTGGTGTGTGACTAACATCAAAGCCGGGTTCACCAGACAATCACAACCCCGCTGTGACTGGCCATGTGGTGGAAATGCCTCGCAGTTCTGTGGACAAATCAGAACATCGACTACATATGGATACAGCGAAGTTTATACAAGTGAGTATCTACGATATCAACGCCAACAAGGCACTGCTTTTGAAAGAGGTTTCTCATTTTAATATCGCATTTCCATTCAATACCCTACTGCACTGCGTAATATAACTACCTCATCAGCTATGTTCGCTTTACTACGAGGGTGAGTCAGAAAGTAATGCAAGTGGTTTCATAACAGACTCGTTTTTTGATCGAATGAGTTCAAACTTGGCACAAAGGTAGAGGCATATGTCCTCTTGAGCTTAAAATATCTAAATTTGTTGTTCATTATTTCATGAGTGACTGACCAGCTTTCAAGATGACCATACCCTAGGAATCCCGTCAGAAGAAAAGTGAGGTCCAATTAACGTACAATTAACGATTTCCCTAAACCAATTTTTGCTATTGTATGAGACTGAGCCTGCACATGTAATAAGCTGCATTTCTCTATAAGCCAGTCGTGCTTATTTTCAACTCTGAAATCTGATTAGTTTTTCTTTTTTCGTTGCTGGAGTAGAGTGAGGTATACGCGGTCGTCTGGGTCATGAGATTTGTGGTGTTATGATTAAAGGTTTCTACAGCCCTCTTTTCCCATTAACACAGAGAAATAAAACTTAGCACACTTTTTGGCCTTTAAACAGTTAATAACTGTGTAAAGTTTCGTTTCTTTTGGTTAATGGAAAAGTAGTGTTTTAACCAACAACTCACGAATTCGTGTATAAATCAAACAGCTCTATATCACAACTTACTCCATCCTAGCAGCTGTAAATGAGGAACCATTGAGAGTTCAGAAATGAAAATCGGCATGCATCATATAGAGACATTTGATATCATATATGTGTAATTTTAACCTCCTACAGTGATTTTCAGTGGATCAGATTTAGAGGAATTCATAGTCTGACAAGCTACCAAGGGTGTGTTCATCTTGAAATTAACTCAGTTGCTCATAAAATAATAAAGATCAGATTTAAAAGATTCAATCTCAAGAAGACATATGCTTCTACTTTTGTGCCAAATTTCAACTCAATTGATTAAAAAACGAGTCTGTTATAAAACCACTTGCATTACTTTCTGACTCACCCTCGTATGTCCTCTTCGCTAAAGTACCATATCACCATTTTGGTCTAGAATTCGTAATCGTACTTGTATAATACCATGTTAGATAATTCCAATAATACATTACACAGATGTCTGTGCTTATAAAAATTGCCACGGCTATCTAATAAATACTTATTCACCTGTATGTTCTAGCTATTACCGACTGTGGCCCAGTGCCTGTGACCCCAGGTGTGACCTCTGTCCACCCGTCTGACGGAGCGAACATCACGGTCGGACACACGGCAGAAGTGGACTGCTGGGATGGCTCTACAGTAACCGTGGAGTGTCTTCAAAACGGAAGCTTCAGCTTGTCCAGTCCTTTCTGTCCAGGTTTGTACGATACTCCAGTAGGCAAACACACTCCTAGGTCAAAAACTCCTAGGTCGGCTTCACTCCTCTGCCAGCTTTTGATACTGACAAAGAGGTTAAAACTTTTTTTTTAACCTCCTTGATACTGACTACTACTAGTACTATCTTAGGCTACCGTAGGATCTGCTTGGTAGCCAAACACACTCCTAAGTCGGATTCACTCCTCTGCTAGCTTTTGATACTATCTTATGCTACTGTAGCATTCTGCCTTGAGATTAGAACGATACACCTTCAATAAGAAATAATGGGAAGGTTCTTTCAATAGTAGCTTTAAAACTTTTATTGAAATTGAAAAGTCAAACACATCCTACATCTGCGTCTATTACAGTATAAGAATAGTACTGCTATGTATATATTTGCTTTACATGACAGATAGTGTGATCAACTATTGCTGATTTGAATGGAAACGATCTAGACGTGAACGAGGGGATCGAGACTAAGTATTTTCTTTATTTACCGTTGACTACACTCGGAGAAAAGAAACTCCGTTGGAAAAGAATTCCTACAGTTGTACAACAGGTCACCCAGCTTAAGATGCACCACTTTTCCTTTTTAAGAACCGACAACAGCCATCATGGAGACATCAGAGGCCTCAACAAGTGTGCCACCAGGCATTCACACTGACATGGCCGGACGGTCAGGTATGATGTGATTTATAATGGTGGGATCTTTCGGTTAGAATTTATAGTTAGCCTTTGGACTAAAGTAGACACTTGCTATATTGTTCTACATTATTTGTTTGTCCCCTTTTCTGTCACCTCCAATTAGCGCTCTCTGGGAAGAATTTGCAATAAACATATCTATAATAATCATTTATACAAGGCACCATCTAGGACAATAGGTGTCTCACCCTTCATACAATTGTCACATTATATAGAGTTGTTACAAATGCACGGTGTAAGCTATTAGGGGTTCCAGCGCATCTACTTGTAAGAATTTCAAGTGTATTCATCTTTTTTTTTCCAGGCGACAGGTCCACAAGTATCATCCCTATTGTCGCCGGTGTAGTCGTGGGCCTGGTCTTTATCGTGATCGCTGCAATTGCCGCTTTATTCATTGTGAGAAAAAGGTACCAGCAACTACTACTATCTCATTTTAGTTTGATGATGACATCATGATACGTTATGTAAAATTGTAATGTGTTTCTAATAGCATAAAGTACAAATGACGAGTTTGGTCATAACGTACGATTCAAATGGAGTATTACATATTACATGTGCTCATGCCTCGCATAACTGCGTCTTCAGACCAAGAAAATATTTCTTCTGTTTCCTGTAAACAAATACTTGATTTTAGAATAATGTATACACGTATTCTTCTCCTTTTTTCTTTAACTAGAAACGCAGGCTTGGCTCAAGAAACGCCAACCTCCCCACAAAGGGCTACAAATCTGCATAACAGCACCTATCATGAGCCTGTCATGAGCGACGTCGTCCTAATGGATACCGGGGCCCAGTACCTCCCCAGTACGGGGGGACCGAACACCCCTACCGGTCAGCCCGCTGGAGCCGGTACAGACAGCGAACCACAGTATTCCACCATCCCGGAGTTCTACAGCATCGACGAAATGGAGAGAAAAGGCGCGAAGACGCCACAGAACAACAACCTAGACCAGCTCTACAGCAAGCCTGTGAAGAAAAGGAAGGACAATAATGAGGAAGGCATGGTGGATAACGTTCTGTACGAAAGTTCTGATGACGTCATTGATGGAGAGGGACACACTGGCTCTAACGGCCATGGTCGTTATGTGGACAATGATTTGTATGGATAAACGCCGATATGAACATCCGTATAGTTTGTATACAAACTGTGAACAAAACTTTGTGATTTTACTACGTGTTTGCCTTTCTTGACACCAAAAGACGTTACACATAACGTTACAGGTCTGAAAACTGTTAAGCGCACATCTATGTATGTCTCTACTTTGTACCTTTTGCAGATAGAAGATTTGTTGTTGTAGTTTTAATGTCATTTACGCTAGCAAACGAACGGGCGTTACTCCTCCTGATATGCATCAAATATTAGCTGTGTAAACTAAACTGAATATCAAAATAATTGCATTTGTATTAAATGCTTTTATGACATTACAAAGTGGCGTTCTTTCTTCCACTGGACACCTCTACAATATTATTAATAACCGCCATGGCTATTGTTAAAAGGACCATAGGCTACCATGCATTGAAACGTATATATGCACATATAGATGTGTACGATTGCTTTCATTGTTACATGTATACGATTGTTACCATGTGGCGTGTATTTGGCCCAGTGGGGCAAAAATGTGCAGTAAAGGTCTTCATTCATTCATTAATGAACGCAGTTGGACGCAGCGTCACATCTAACAGATACATTTTCAAGTCAAGTCGATAGTAATTTAAGACCCGTACTGCCCCCAGGGCCAGTTCACTGACAGTTCAAATGACGCAAGCCGAAGTGTCCTTGACTTCTTTGTCAAGTCAATGACATTATGGATTATGTAGTCCCAGTTCGATGTCCTTACCAGATCTCATGAATCTAGTCTATAGTAGTAGGCATTCGTCAGTCAGCTGTCTCGTAAGACTATGAATAGTACGTCTATGAATCTGTAAATAAACAAAGCGAGCTACTGGTCTTTGTCATTGACGCCAGTGGGTAAACCTAATGCGAGGTTAAAGTGTAAGGGTCACAGAACTGTCTGGGAGTCGCGGTGCTTGAAGATTTTTAATAGTATCGTACATAGCACGTACGCTTACAGCGCAGACGCACGTCTTACTCTAGGTAGTCTTTCGCTGGCGATTCAGCCGACTGTTGTATAATATCCGGTGTAAAACATAGTACAAACTGATTGTAGATCTATAGAAGCTAGAAGTGTGGCCGAGTCCAAGTTCAACGGTAAAGTCAGCGTCCCAACAGACTTTGGAATGGTAGCCTGTTCAACAAAATGTTCGGCTTTAGTGGTGGTCTGCATCGTGTCGTACGTCCTGGTGTCGCTGCCGCTAGCCCTCGGGCTCCTGGGCGTGTGGGAGCCGAGGCGACAGGGCTTCTTCTGCGGGGACGAGAGCATTTCCCTCCCGTACGCCAGGGACACCGTCTCGTTCGGGGCAATGCTGGGCGTGTCGTTTGGGGGCGTCGTTGTCGTCGCTGTTGCGGAAGGTTTCTGTGCAAAGGTGAGGTAGCTAACATCAATGTGTAATATAAGTTGTTTGCCGAGAAGCCCTGGTATGTAAAAGTTATAGTAACAACCACGTATTCTATATGTAGTACGTTACCTGTTACCATATGTTAGTAGTTGTCTAGAAGTCATGGCATGCAAACGTTGAAATAATAACGATGTATTACACATGTAATAAGCTACCTGGACGTGTGCGAAAGAACTTGTATTATAAATGCAGTACTTTAAGTTAGATGTCATATTTCTCTACAGATTTTTCTCCACAGGTGTGTTGGTATGTAAATTGTATAATCTAGGTCAGCTTCTCGGAAATGTTCAATCATGTGGAGAAGTAAACTGGTCGCCAACGCAACTAAAGGCAGGAAGCAGGCAGGCCATGCCTTGTGAGCAGGGCCTAAGTGAACCGTATATTGTATAATAAGGGCCAAAAAGTTTCCATTTTGACACATGCATTTTTTACCCGTATTTTCCAGAGGAGGGGGCTGAAGCGCTCTGCCATTCTCCTAGAAAGTTTGATCTGCGCGGGAATGCTGCTTTACATCATGGCGGCGGCAATGTCGGCAGTGTTTGGCATGAAGCTGTCCATGGGAGCTCTTCGTCCACACTTTCTGGCAGTCTGTAAGGTAAAGTATACGTTAACCAGCGCCGGAAGGGCGCACCTGGGGGAGTGGGGGAGCCACCACCTCAAATTCCAATATGTAAACACCTGATCAGACACATACAAATGCTCATTTCCCCATAACGTTACCGTGCCCTAGAGTGGAATGCCCTAGCCTCCACCAGGCCTTCCTACGGGGGTAGAATTCGGGAAAAAAATCAGAAAATTGGCCAGGGGAGTCAGTCCACGCTAAGGCTCATGTTTTCCCTCCGGTTGCGCGGCCGACCAACTCCTCTGGTAGCAAAACTTCCCTAGCCTAGAAAACTATTCTCCCTATAATAGCCAGCGTATACGTAGTCAGTCTAGTAGAGCCGGAATGCCCTGCTGTCTGGCTCGGTTGTGACAGCTCCCACTGCTGAGTGGTTCCTGGGAATTTGGTTAAGTTAGGAATAAAAGTCTAGTTTTAGTTTATATAATTGGCCTGGGAGTGAACTCTTTAGCCACGGGATACACTGCAAAAGACTGACTGAAAACCCATAGTACTAGTAACTTATTTGTCCCTATTAGGCCAAATTCTCGTCTTTTTTTTTATTCAGCTGACACGTCTGCCCGGAGACTATGTTAATTGAGGGTGTTGCTGATGCAGATGTATACGGAAAGGACATATTCTGCAAAGTATTTGTGTCAAGTGTTGCTGGGTTATGTTAACCTAAAAACGCCAACGTATGGACATAATCAGTATATACTACCCGATACGCCTTCCTATCTAAAGGTTGTAAGCCCGACCAGTGGCTAGCAACTATATCCAAGCGCGTGTCAAGAAGCTATCGTTGGAGTGAAATACTGACGTTACAGTCCTTGACACATATGACTTTTAAGCCTTAAAAGGCTGTTTCCAGGCTATTGAAAGACAACAGTTACTTCAAGATTCATCCATACCGCGGATAACTTTTTAGTCTGTGACCAGACCCTCTGGTCGACAGACTTTTAGTTTTGTCACGTTTACGCGCGTTCGCAGCTGTATTTGTATGTTCCCGTTGTCTGAATTCTATGTGGTTTGGCAGGTCCTTTGTACTGAGGTTGACGATGATGCACGTGAACTTTTTTTTGCGGCAGGTGGTTTTATTATGGATTTTATAAAAATAACACCCCTACAATTTGTTCGTCTTGCGGTGTTTTGGTCCAGATCCTCTGTATGTGGGTCATGGTGTCATTGGAATTTGTCAAGCAGATGCGTGGTGTTACCTGATCGTCAAAGTTATTCGCGTTCGCATCTGTATTTTCATGTTCCCGTTGTCGCATACGTACGTTGTTTGGCAGGTCATCTGCACTGAGGTTGACGATGATGCACGTTGTTTTTTTTTGTTGTTTTTGCGGCAGTTGGTTTTATTAGGGACGCAATAAAATAACACCCCTACAAAATGTTCATCTTTCGGTGTATTAGTCCAGATCCCCTGTATATGGGTCATGCTGTAATTGAGATATTGCAAGCAGATGCGTGATGTTCTCTGGTCGTCAATGTAACGCGCGTTCGCATCTATATCTGCATGTTCCCGTTGTCGCATACGTTTGTGGTTTGGCAGGTTCTCTACACATAGTTGGACAATGATGCAAGGTGTTTTATTTTTTCGGCAGCTGTTTTATTATGTATGTAATAATTTCAGAAATCACCCCTGCAAATTGTACGTTTCACAGTGTATTGGCCCATGTCTGCATATGGTGCCCGTTGAGGTAATTGGGTATAGTTAAGCAGATGCGCGATATGTGCAAGAATTTTACGCGCGTTTGCTTTCTACCTCTTATTCAACAAGTTTATCCGTACTACTTTATGTACCAGCATCATGGACCCCGGGATTCACCCATTAACACTGTGTCATGCTACCTTATGGCTTCACACTAGTTAAAAACTTATCGCACAGTTCATCATCAACAGCTGTGTGTTATCGTATGTGGGACATGGGAACCGACATCTAATGTTCCACTAATGACCCTGTCAATCAAATGCCTCCTGTCGCCGTTTGCAATGAAGCGTGTAAGAATTCTCGTCCCAAATGAAGTTTAGCCATATTATATTCCCGGACTTCGACTAAGAAACATCAAGGTCCTATTCCGTGCTTCATACTTATTACGTCCATAACAGAAACATGTTAATACTTGGTGCGTTTGTCAGTCTGCCTGTCGGTCTTGTAGGTGTGTCTGTGTGTGAATGTGCCTGTGTATTAGAGTAGACCATCCGGTAACTTATCGTCACCATATATCTTTTTGACTTTGGCCACATGTTATCTCACAATCCATACCTGTTTAGTAAGATTCACATGACACAGAAATATTAGGCAACTTTAGATACAACGATATATCTAACACCATGAAAAGAATCATATAGGATATAAGCACAACGTCACACACCAAAGAAGACAAAACAACCAACATATACCAGACCGACGTCACAGACTATGTTACCTACGGTCACTTGTTTTCTTTTTCATTCAAGAGCTAGTTAACAAAACGAAAAGAGTTAGAAAATCACTTTTTCTTTTTTATTTCCGCAGGTCAATGTCACATTCACCTGTGCACCTGGTGACTACGTCACAGAAGACGTCTGCACAGGTGATGCCGACGTCATCAGAGACGCCAGGTCGTCCTTTCCATCCGGACACGCCGGAATAGCCGGCTGCCTGGCGGCTTACGTGGTGATGTACCTGCAAACCCGCGTCCGGGACAAGAGCTGGGTGGTACCAAGGGTGGTGGGGCAAGTTGGGTTGGTTATAGGAGCTCTGTGCGTCATGGGCAGTAGGGTTGCCGATCATCGGCACCATCTGGCGGATGTTATCGGAGGTGCAGTTATTGGGGCTGCGTTTGGTGTTGGCGGGATGAGTGTGACCCAAGAGCTCACCAACCCAACTGGCAAAAGCGGGACTAGTCAGGACACTGATGGTCACTTTTCAGCGCGACAAGGGGCTGTAGTTGAACTGTCTGAGATTTCAAAAATGTAACCTTATATCAAGCCTCAGCGAGAGAACTATTACCTTTAGAAGTAGCTTCCACCAGGCCTTCCTACGGGGGTGCGGGGATCGTAGAATTCGGCAAAAAAATCGGAAAATTGGCCAAGGGACTTAGTCCAAGTTAAGGTTCATGTTCCCCCTCCGGAGCCGTCCAAACCTTACCCTCTAGTAGCAAAGCTCCCCTAGCAAATTGTTCCCCCTATGATAGCCAGCGTAGTCAGTCTGGTAAAAACTACTCTAGAAGATCAATAGGCTGTCGTTGACTTAATAGCCGGAGCAGTCTACTACCAGACCCACTCACGCCCCCTACTGACTTCCTCTACAAATGACCATTACGAACGGACATGAGCCATATACCCGCTTGCACTCTATTATCAATGCGTATATATAACTGTCATACATGTCACTGTATTAGAACTCTAAATGATGTAATCTGTATCTATGTTATGTTTTATCTCACCAAGGAGGTTCTGCCCCTTACCTCTGCCCTCGTGATGTCAATCAAAAGCGGCCTGTAGGCTGATTGAAGCTTTGTCATGAATAGAGAAAAGGGGCCGGCAAAGAAAATTACCATACATATACATAGTTGTGAGCATATTTTCTGTGGGATGGGAAATCCTTTAAATGTTATATCCTATTTTCACCTTTATTTACAGACACTATAGAGCCAAACCAGTTTGATATCCACTTGAATGAAATAAATCTGCTGTATATATACCACCTATGTGTACCATTGATACATCATTTAAAATGAAAGCTAAATATCCAGGTAAAAAGGTACACAAGTATCATGAGTAACTGATACCTTGTGTATAAAACACTTGGCATGTACAAATGTTCCTGTTGTCCTACACACACATGTCTATAAAAACATACTTTGTCACTTTAATACCACTTCCTTTACAGTCAATTCCGGATATGCAGCTTGTACTATTCAGTACAAACATGATGTGTTACGCCATGATATGAGGCCGTATTGTATTTGTAAGACTTGTAAGGGACTAAAATCTTGGACAGTACAGCTCTTAAACACGAAGGACTTACTAATAGGCTCGTCAGATTAGGTTTATCAGCGCTGTCCTGACATCCAATGCGATTTAATTACAAGACAAAATAAACAAACTGATTCTACGTTTGAGTAGTTAATCCTCGTGTAACCGAGGGGTGGTAACAAGTGGATGAAGGTTTCCGAACGGTTCACATGACAGTGAGTTTTTCCATAGTACACGCAGTCGGACGTCCGTGGCTCTCCTGCGCTGTGTGCAGTCGACTTGTGGCGGTGTATCCGAAAAAAATACCTCCAGGAGATATCTTCATCACTTGATGATAGTGTCAAGTTTGTATCAACGAATGCAACTGTTTCTTTTGGAATGGCAGCCTGCTCGGCAAACTGTTCGGCTTTAGTGGTGACCTGCATCGTAGGCTTTGCCCTCGTGGCACTCCCAGCAGCCCTCGGGCTCCTGGGCGTGTGGGAGCCGAGACGACAGGGCTTCTTCTGCGGGGATGAGAGCATTTCCCTCCCGTACACCGGGGACACCGTCTCGTTCTGGGCACTGCTGGGTACGTGGTTGGGGTGTGTTGTTGTCGTCGCTCTTGCAGAAGGTTTCTTTGCAAAGGTAAGATCAATGTGTTTGAGTTGGCTTGTAGAGTTGTCATTGTATGGGAACGGGAACTCGCTGACATCATCAAGGACTTGCCCAATGGCAAGGCTTGTGGGTCTGATGGTATCAGTAATGAGCATTTGAAGAATGCTGGCCCAAGTCTTTGTGTACATCTGTCATTGTTGTTCACCTCTGCCATTGTTCATAATTTCATTCCTGATAATTTGTTAGCCACGATTATTGTTCCTATAGTGAAGAACAAGTCTGGCAATATTTCCAGTACTGATAATTATAGACCAATCGCGATCACTTCGGCTCTATCCAAAGTCCTTGAGGCTCTCCTGCTGAACCGTCTGAAGCCTTTTCTTCAGACGTCAGATTCTCAATTTGGCTTCAAACCTAAACATGGGACTGACATGTGTGTTTTCACCCTAAAGCAGATAATTGAATACTACAGGGGGCTAGGGTCTCCGGTGTTTGTTTGTTTTTTAGACGCCTCAAAGGCCTTTGATCGCGTCAACCATTGGGCGTTGTTCAGCAAATTGATAGACAGAAAGGTTCCGCTGTACCTAGTTCGTTTTTTATTCTTCTGGTATAAGAACCAACGAATGCGTGTGAGATGGGGGGCTATCCTGTCTCCCTACTTCTCCGTTACAAATGGAGTGCGGCAGGGTAGCTTCCTTTCCCCATATTTGTTTAACTTGTATATAGATGATTTGAGTGTAAGGCTTAACAATGCCAAGGTTGGTTGTTATGTGGGCGGGTCCATAACTAACCATCTTCTTTATGCTGATGACCTGTGTCTTATATGTCCCAGTATCAAGTCTCTTCAGAGATTAGTAGGGATATGAGAAGAGGTTAGTCTTGAAAACGACATATTGTTTAATATTGAAAAAACATGTTGTATGTATTTTCCCTGTGCTCGTCTGTTACTTCAGTATCCACCACCTCATGTAAAACTCTATGGTGCGAGTCTGAAGTATGTGACCTCATTTGTTTATCTGGGTGTACATCTAAACCCTACACTTAGCGATGACGACTGTGTACGTGCGCAGCTGAAAAGTCTGTATAGTCGTGCTAATTGTATAAATCGCAAGTTTTCCCTTTGTTCCACACCTGTTAAGAAAAACTTGTTTATGGCGTACTGTGGCCAAATATATGGCGCGCAATTATGGAATTCTGTCAGTGCGGGTGTCCTCTCTAAGTGCCGGATCGCATATAACAACTGTTTTCGGATTATCATGAATCGACGATGCAGTGCTAGCACAATGTTTGTGTACAATTCGACCGACAGCTTTGAAGCAAGGCGTAGGAAAATGTGTTATTCTTTTCTACAAAGATTAACGTCTTCCAATAATATCATTGTCCAGCACTTGCTGACGTCAGACATGTTCTACAGAAATTCTTTTTTCCAGAACTGTTATGACTTTTTGTACAGGTAGAGATTTTAATGTATATGTATGTATCTTTTGTGTGTCTATGGGTTTTTAACCTGAAATAAAGAATAAAGAAAGATAAGTAGCTGGGAAAAGAGTGTCTATTTTGTCTTGTTTTTCTTTGAGGCAAACAGCCAAAAAGTCCGGCACCACTTGCTTTGACAGTTGTGTGTTGTTCAATTGTTTTTACAGACGATTGGCCTGAAACGACCTGCCATTTTCGTTAACAGTATAATCTGCGCGTACGTGCTGATCCTCATCATAACAGGAGCATATTCGGCCGTGAAAGCCATAAAGGTGACCATGGGAGCTCTCCGCCCACACTTCTTGGCAGTCTGTAAGGTGATATAAAGAATCCCTCTTGCAAAGTACATTATGTTAATGAATGAAAGACCTTTATTGTACATTTATGTAATCTCCAAGCAGATCTTGCTGTGGCAAATGGGAAGGAGTTTAGCCGGCAGAGGAGTGTTATTGGCCACAGCGAAGTGCTGGAAAAAATCTGCTTGGAGATTACATTTATGCTCAAACAAGCTAAGTACAGGTCATAGCGATAAGGGACAATTTCATATAAGAAAAGTGTTATCTTTCTAACGTTACATCTACAGAGATTACTATGTGTATTTGTGTTAAGTGTTCTTTGTTTGTGTTGCTGTGTTACGGCAGTTCCAAAATGTCATGAGAACGTCGAGGCATTTGTCTAAGCATTATCACTCTGTATTTTTGGCGTATTATATGCGACACCGCCAGATTTTTCTCGTTTGCTCAAGGTTCAGCTGTTGTATTAAGCCTGACCAGTAAAGTACTAGACTAACTAGTGACAAGCGATTAATGACGTAAGTGCACATGAAGTAAAAACTGTTGGGACAGGTGCGTGCGAACTAGGACGGGGCACTAGACTATCGAGATGATTCAATTGTTCTATTCACATCTATTTCCAGACTACTGGGCGAAAGCAGTGTTCTTGCTTATCGAGGCCCTCTTCTCTTTAAGGCTTAGGTCACATTCCCAAACCGGGGCCCGGCCGAGATGTTTGAAGAAACGAAAAATTAAAATGTATACCTAGAAATATACACAAATCATGCCCATCAATCTTATTTTGACATGTTGTGGATTTGGATGTCTTTTAGATCATTCGTGTCGCTCCCGAAAGCTGACCGGCCGGGCCCCGGTTTGGAAATGTGACCTAAGCCTTATACATGCATAGGAAAGTACAGATCAGCAAAATAACAAGAAAGTAACTCGTACGATCGTAACTATTTGAAGACAACTGCTACACAAAGTGAATCCATAAAAGATTTTCAGTATCTGGTTAAGGCAACGTGAATATTCGCTAAATCGCTTTTCATGTTTCTTTCTTTAGGTGAACGTCTCATTCACCTGTACACCAGGTACCTACGTCACAGAAGACGTCTGCACAGGTGATGCTGACGTCATCAGAGACGCAAGGTCGTCCTTTCCATCCGGACACGCCGGAATAGCCGGCTGCCTGGCTGCCTACGTGGTGATGTA
Organism: Branchiostoma floridae; assembly: GCF_000003815.2. NCBI lineage: Eukaryota > Metazoa > Chordata > Leptocardii > Amphioxiformes > Branchiostomatidae > Branchiostoma > Branchiostoma floridae. The sequence continues at coordinate 8,450,787 of NC_049996.1, forward strand.
CCTGCAAACCCGTGTCCGGAACAAGAGCTGGGTGGTACCAAGGGTGGTGGTGCAAGTTGGGTTGGTTATAGGAGCTCTGTACGTCATGGGAAGTAGGGTGGCAGATCATCGACACCACCTGGCGGATGTTATCGGAGGTGCAGTTATCGGGGCTGCGTTTGGTGTTGGTGGGATGAGTGTGACCCAAGAGCTCACCAAACCAACTTTCAAGAGAGTTGCTCGTCAGGACACTGATGGTCACTTCTCAGCGCGACAAGAGGCTGTAGGTGAACTGTCAGAGATTTAAAAAATATAACCTTATGTACTGGTGTGGTGAGCATATTTTGATGAGAAATACTGGCATGAGAAATAAACTGCCATGATGTATACTAGGGGTGGGTACTGATACAGAAAATTCAGGTACAGGTAGGGTCCGGGTCCAGAACTGAAACTATGTGAAAAATTGTAAATGGGCGATGATCAAAACAATGGTCCATTCCGCTACAAAGTATTCTGTTTGGTAGATAGTATATGACATTCATTGATGTTTTAAAATTCTATCTAAGTCACGTAAACAACACTATATGACTCTGGTCTAGTTTTACTCTAGAAGCCTGGTTAAAATGACTAATATCAACTCTCCTCTACTTTGCTCTCGTTCATTTCATGGATCTGTAAGCTTCAAAACAATCAACATCTCACAGTGTAATGTGTTCATTTTCATATTGGTCTAGCATCAGGTCCACTGTGTTTTTTTTCGGGTCTTTTTTTCTGGACCGGTTCAACAAGAAAAGACGGTTTTGTACCGGAGTGTACCAGTACCCACCCCTAATGTATACTAAGATAACTCACACACAGACACTTTAAAGCCAAACCCATTGAACATCGAAGTTGATTTCAGTGTCAACTAAACCATTCATTCAATCAAGCACTGGAACAACTAAACAAAACAAAAAACACACGAGATAATTATTGACATTGTTATTGATGTTTAGTTTTGATGCAGAGTAGCTTGCTCTATCTACAAGTACATGTAGTCCACGAGAGGTTGGTTCCAGCAATGGTTCCAGTCATTGATTGCTTACACCACAAAGTGACCAAGACATCACAATCATTTCACCATGATTCGCAGAAAAAGTTACCCCGGTAGTCCCAAAATTTGGCAACAACTGACATTTGCCAGAAATATACATGCTGGCATTATTTGCTTGTAGCTTTTCTACCACGTTTAAGCATTTGCAATACTTTATCATGATACTTCAATATAATTAGTAAAAGCAAATCAATTGTGAAAGCAGAAATAAGCATTACTCCATTAGGATATATCTCCTACCTCTTACAAAAATCAATTTGAAGAGAAGTACATTGCATGTAAGGTAACATAACCAAATGATACAGAAACGCATTATACGTAACATAATTTTTATAACAATTATTCAGTTCTATGGGTATTTGCACAGGTACATTAAGCAACAAGTAAAATTATCCTCTTTGAGAGTATACAATGTACTTATATTATTTATCACAAACTAGGCATCTTTTATAAATACAACTGCCTTGTTACATTCATACCCATTATCCTTATACATTACAGTCTTCCATTGACTCTTATTCATCATATGTATGATTGTATGTTATCATATCAAGGTGGTTTAAGCTTACTGATAAATGTGTTATACCCAATATTTTGATAAATTCAAAATAGCTGTAGACTATAGACTACATGTATAACCAAACCATACCCATGTTTGTGAATAGTATAATCATTACAGCCTTGTAATAAAGCATGATTGGTCAAAATTTTTCTCATTGGACCATTTTGATAATCAAATTATCAGTATCAGAGCAGGGCATAACATCCAAAAACAAATTTTTAGAGCAAAGAAAAACAACAGGACAGTAATGAGAAACCCTTTTCATTTAACTTTGCCTTTTAGGCTGGTTCAATATTGCTCAAAACATAATGGAATGAAAAGTTTCATCAGGATGGTAAGTCACTGTATAACAAAGTCATTTGTACACTTGGTTATGTACAAAGGACTCTGCTACCCAGGGAATGATCCTGTAGACAGAACAAAGGGTATCAATAACAAAACTAAGTATTTCTAAAGCTGGTCCATTGTGCACCTTTCTTCCTCTATCCTAGGCATGTGTCCTCACATCTTATTGGTCATATGTTAGCCTGGACTCCAGCCTTGTTAGCTCTGGTCTGCTCCGATCCTGGTGCTGGGATCGGGAGCTAGCCTGTCGAAAGCTAACAAGGCTGGATTCCAGGCTAGTCAGATACATCTGTATGAATCGTCCTTAGAGAGGCCTTCTATGACTCCAATACACCACGCTCTGCAAGATTTCTTAATTCATATCTCGGTTTTCTTTTTACTTAAAGTGATTTGTGCTGTAACATATTGTTAGCATTGTGAAAATCTAAAGGAGAATCTGACATTGTGATGGCACCGTAGGGTATCAAGTTAGAACAAAAGAACACTGACCCTAATCTCAAGCAGATGTTGGGATGGGAGATTGTAAAGTTGCCTGACAGTTTCTGCCACTAGTGGGTCACCTGTCTAACTGGACCCAAACTTGCCCCACAGTGACAGACCGTACACTGGCTAGTGTGGCCTTAATGATGAGTGACTGTCAGACAATCTGGACAATCAGAAAACTTTACAATCATCAACCCCAACATCTGCTTGGAAATTACAATGACCTGACAGTCCTTTCCAGTAATTGACTAAATCGTTTATCTTTCTGCTACAATTTCTCAGACGTGCACAGTACACATTAACAATATGTACCTCAGCAAAGCTTTTCTTACTCTACGCTACGTCATTTTGGCCCTTTGCAAAATTTTTCCCTCTCAATTATTCTTGACTAATCACATTCCAGTTTACAATCAAGACAGCTTCAATTTACTCGTTATTGCATCTTCGGGTGTCTTGTCGAACACCTTGCTTGTAACCATGGCAACAGAGAACAGATGGTTGCTATGGCAACGTTGGCCCGCCCTACTTCCTGGGTTGGTTGATGGGCATGTTGTGTTTCGGTGGTGGTCGTTTATCTACGGTCGGCTGGGGTTTCTCGTGGGCCACTTTAGCCGCCTGAGGCGAGAAATCCTTGTCGCCCTGGAAGTACACATTTTGTCAGGCATGAGTTGGAGTTCATTAAAATCATTATTCTAATGAGCAGTTAACAACACTTGATCTGAAAATGTAGTGAAAGTGAAAACAAAGCATCTGAAGAATACATGAGTGAAGGAATAATAAGTCTACCTGACACATGAAAAGCAGCTTCATGTTTGTATACAATCAGAACTGTCCAAGAAGACCACTTAGAGGACCAATAAAATGTATGTGAACACGTCAATAGAAACATCTATCGCTTTCTAACTTGTCTTACCCTAAAGTTATAGGAATGTTCAGAAAAATACAACCCCTTGGCCTTTTGGTAATACAAGTAATCAAATTTGCCTAAGGTACAGTTAAGACACATAAGTCTTTTGTTTCAAAATAATGACACATTGATTATTTACTTCAAATCTGTCTAGTAGCCACTAGTTCTTTGGAAAGAAGGTACTAAACAACATCATAAATCTTTCCTAGCCTCTTCTGAATGTGTCACTCTAGATCTGTTCACAATAGCAAATTTATGCATGACAAGGAAAAGTTGCCACCACAGACAGACAGGCATTAATTCCAGTCACAGTTGCCCAGGGGGCCAGCATTGCACCAAGATACCATCTCAGGGCTCCAAATACTGAGCTGGGCACCCAATTTTCTTTGTGGGTGCAACGGTACACCCAAATATTTTCATAGGTTTATGGATGTAACGATACTAAATCAAAGTAATAGCATACACCATATTATTGACATGCAAGTCTTGGAAAGATGATAAAATATCATAGTAGATTTTTTCTACTTAAGGTTCATTGATATTATCAATGCTCCAAAACTGTCCGCACTTTATTTCATGTGGTGCACCCAAAAGTCTTTTGGTGCATCCAAATGTTAGGTTGCGTGCAACAGTGCACCTAATCTCAAAAATGAATTTCGATCCCTGCATCTCCTACAAACCTTACCTTTGTTACAGCACCAGACACAATGACTCGGGTATCATTCTTAGGTGGGCTGTGGAAAAATAACAACAGTCCAGTTTTATTAACCATTTTTATGCTGTGGGTCCATGTATAAGTGTGCTGTGAGAGTTTAACTTAAGTAGGTGGTCTTGGATACTTAGAACTACAGGGGAATTTATGGCAGATACAGGTCTTTGAGTCAAAAGGATAAGAAAGAGAAACTTGGTTGATTTTTTTAATTATTAGTTTAACTTGAAACATCATGCTATCATTTTGGAAATCACTGTTCTTTTCTTTCTTTGCCAGTCCCTTTTATGCCAATCTAATTTGTCTAGGTACGCAGGAGTTCGGGTTAACAAACTTGGATCACCCAAGTTTAACTCAACAAACTTATATCATGTCTAGTTTTAATAATTTAAATTCTATGGCTCCAGATTTACCAAAGTGCTACTTTTAACACATTTTTGTTGCAGCTGATTGGTCATCTCCTCATAATATCTATAATTTGAAACTCACGGCTCTTCAGGAAACTCCTCATCTTCCTCTTTCTTGTCAGGTTTCTTCTCTTCCTTGTTTTCGCTCGTGTGGCGGGCTCGAGCTACACGCATCCCACCTGCCTTCACTGGGAAAACAAAGCAGAATTCAAGATCAAATTACATGTAAAAAATGGATCTACATAGCTGCTACACTGGGAATTTGTTGACAGTCTGACCAATTAGATATTGGAGTACTCAATAGTTTTTTGCTATAGTCCCAAGATAAATGTACATGGGGAATCGGTTTTCTGGACATGAACAATTTGCATGTGCACATGAAACGAAGGTGGCCACAGTCTTCAGATGCAACTTGCCTGGACCTAGTTTTCAACTTTGGGCAGCTTTAGTCTGCTTACAGTTATAATACCTTAACACGTTGATCATATTTTCTCAAACTTCCAAACTATTCACCTGTTGGATTGATTTGTGCTCTATTGCATAGACGTTATATTTTTCTTTTCCAGAATAAAATGGTAAATATCTTCAGCATTTCTAGATATACTCCCACAACATTGAGTCAGACTAGGGCTCAACACAGGGGCAGCCGGATGTGTTTTTGAAGTGTATGTCCATTGGTTGTCAAGTGCCCTAGATTTAAGTCTGGCACACTTTCCTGACACATTACACACTACACTACTTGTACATTTTATGTCCTTTGTTTGTCAAGTGCCCCAGATTTAAGTCTGGCACACTTTCCTGACACATTACACACTACATGTACATTTCACTTCATTTATTTTACATGGAACTATATATTACTTTGCTTAGTTGGTGGTATATTCAGTAGTTATTACTTATAACTTAGAGGCCAACCAGGCCTGAAACATCACCATACACACCTTTGGACAGGCATCTACTAGTACTAGCCCTCTAAAATTTAAACTGCGTTTCATACAATAGTACATATCAACCAAATCAGCTTCCCCCATCCCCCAACACTTTGCCCATGAAGGGGTTGTTTGGGAATAATAAAGAAGAAGAAAAAACTCAGGAAGGATAGTTGGGTTTGTTTGTTTTTTCAAAAGAGAATAAACTCAGAGTCAGATCCACTTTCATGATTCCTTTCTCAACAACTCAGGGTCAAACTGCGGTACTTGTTGTCATAAATGTTTTATGAGGCCATTCCTATAGTGCTTACATAATGGGATTAGTATCAACTTTCAGGAAGACATATCGGATTGCCCTGGCAACAATAACATTTCCAAAGGCGTTGAAGGTTTTACTTCAGTTTACAAGGGATTCAACAACTACAAGTGGTTTTAGGCACTTTCAATGTGCACACGGACTGGAAAAAGACACAAGCAGGAAACAAGGACTGTGTTTGTTGCACCAGAAACGACATACTCAATATATTGAAAAAGAAAATGTTTATGCATGTATGTCCTTGGTCCCTTAAACCAGTTCAAAAGACAGCTGGGTCAAACAATAAACACAAAGCAACCGCAACAGTAAATCTAAAATATATGTCATTTAAATATGCATTTTCATTCATTTCTAATAGGTCTACTCAATATGTCTATATTCAGACTCAGAGGGCTTAAAATTATGCATATTTTTGGGTGGTAACAAATATCTGTCTGTATGTTTGTTGTACTTTCAGCTATCTGCTTCACCTAGGTTACAGGCCCACATTAAATATCATGTTATTCACCTCGGATTTTAAAATATCGCGTTGCAGAGTATATCAGAAGCATCACATCTTCACAACCCCCTCAATACCCTCAGGAATGAATGAATTATCTTGGTTCAAATCTTGTGTACATTCTTAGTTGTATCTTACAAACAATCATTTCTACGATTTCAAACGATGAAGTGCTGATAATTAAGCACCCCTTGGAGAAATTGATTAATGAGTGGAAAACTGACAACCAGTTTATCCACCCAGAATCTTAATAAATCACTAACTAAAGGTGGGTTTTAAAAATTGACACAAAGCACAGATTCAGCACTTTTAAACAACCGCCAAAATTCGACCAAAAGAAGGGATTTGGTGGGAATTTTTTTGGTCCTTACCTGCGGGAGGGTGGCCCCCCTTTAGTTCTGCTTCTTGAACAGATGACATGTCGTTAGAATGCGCTAAACTGGAGCAGAAGATGTCAAAATTGTGGACACGTTGTCAGAATTTCGGTCAGCCAGATGTGTTCAGATCTGCACCTAAGTGGGCTGTTTGAAACTGGAATATACCATTAGGAGATAGGTTCATTGAGCAATATATTTTTGATAGCATACACTAGTGCAAATTGTCGGATAATCATTTATATTAAACACATTCATTTACTAATAAAATTTGTTTGTATTTTACAAGATACTTAAATTTATAGATAAATCGCTATGCTGAACATGGTAATACGACACAGACAACCTATTTCCCCTACAAAAAAGTTGTAACGTCCAAAGTGGGCAGGTACAAAGTTCAACCCATGTAAACAAGTGACGTCAAACCACGCTAACACCCCACAGAGAAGAAATATCTTGTGCTAGACGTTTAGGTCAGCACATCTCGAGTACCAAATATTTTTGTATGCGCTCTTTTCTCCTTTTACAGCAACTTTTCTCCTCTGAATGTCAATGAAGTGTGCGCTAAAGTCGACCTGGTTTCAAGCCACGCTTATGCAAATTAGATGACATACTGGTGACGTTTTACGTAATGATCTGACGTCATCACTTTGGGGACATCATGGCGTCGTAGGAACGTTTCCTGTTGGAGTTTTCAAGGATTTCGTCTGAATTTTAGTCCAAATAACCCCCAGGAAGCCTTTGAGGAGCATTTTAGCGGTTTACAACAACGTCAAGGTTTCGTAGAAGGAAGACATGGGAGGTGGAGACTTGGTAAGCTGCTCAAATTCTACTTGAATCGTGTTTTGTTTCGTGGCCGAAAACCTGTCTTTCGCTGAACTTGGGAGATACTGAAAGACGGAATACCAAGTAATACCACGTAATACCAGGTTAAACATCACGGAACTCAAACATTTTGTGTGCATATGTGTTCCCCACATATATAAACCAAACATTTTGTGGTTTATGGGCTTTAAAATTATATTTTTGCCTATAAGAATTCCGCTAACAAAACGCCGCGCGCCGCTGCCCCGCGCGGCATGATAGCGCTGGCGGGCCGGGTCAATCAACAACACGGTTCTTCTTCTTCCGGTAATGTGCAACTGCCGATGAGTCGGCAATGATTGACTAGTGTTTCAAACACCTTATACACGTAGTTGGAACATTCAACAACATAATTGTACCAGTGTTGTCGTGTTGCATGTTGTAACTTGTAACGTTAAACCGCTGGAGATTTTGCGGCACAAGCGTGTCACTACCCTGAGACCGACCTGATAGAAATCAGAATCAAATTCAAAAGCAACTAATGGGCCCGGACAAATTTTAACGTGACGAAATGACTAAAATACAACTGTTTGAAACACTGCAAAGATAAACCAGGGCACGATGTTGCAAATAATTGAAAAATGACAAACATTAACGTCAGATTAACGTGTCGCGGCTCGCCGTGTTGTTGATGTGACCCGGCCTGCCAGCGCTATCAAATATCATGCCGCGCGGGGCAGCGGCAGTTTGCCACCGGAATTCTTTGCCAAAAATATTATTTTTAAGCCCATAAACTACAAAATATTTGGTTTATATATGTGGGGAACACATATGTACACATAATATATGAGTTCCTTGATGTTTAACCTGGTATTACGTGGTATTACTTGGTATTACTTGGTATTCCGTCTTTCAGTACTACCGACTGAACTTGAGTTGACAAAACAGGCCTTAGTCCTACACTACAGTTTTAACGTATTTTGTCTGTAGTTATGCTCTAAACGCTGACTCAAGTGTATGCCTCCTTTCTCCTGTGACAGAACCTGAAGAAAAGCTGGCACCCCCAGACCTTACGAAACATCGAACGAGTCTGGAAGGCCGAACAGAAACACGAGGATGAACGCCGCAAGATTGAGCAACTTCAGAATGAGCTCAAGGAGGAAAAGGCGCGAGAGGACATGCGAATGTTCGCTGAGGAACAAGGGGCCGTCAGGTAAGGTTTTATTCTCTGGTAAGAATTCCCATCTTTTCTTCATACTGAAAAGCTGTTAAGAAAGTGTCATAATCCACCAAAAATATTCCCCATTTGATGAACAAATGTAGCTACGTGTAGCCCTGAAATTTACATGTAAAACTGATGTAAGGCTTGAATTTATTCATGCAGGAAGTCTGCTATTCAAATCTATAATCAATTTATAGCTGACAAATCCCTTCATCCTCTTATGCAAATTTTGCTAGCAACTAAGGAACATAGTTATCAAACTATTATGCAGGTCTGGATCTACATGTATTTGTTTTACATGTACTTGTAAGTTTGTTTCTTTTTCCCTACCCAATGGCACACTAATGGAACTAATTTTGTGTTTTACTCCTTCAGGAAAAAAGATGACCGTTTGAACTGGATGTACCAGGGCCAGCCTGAAGTGAACCGTGATGACTACCTCCTGGGAAAGCCCATCGACAAGGCCATCCAGGAGGTCACCGCGGGGACATCCGAGGACTCCGGTCTGGCCGACAATGTTCCGGGCGCAACCTTCAGCCAGTCAAACGTCAACTCGGCTGTGGACATGGCGGCGAAGATTCGCGAGGACCCGCTCTTTGCTATCAAGTGGGTGGAACAGTTGTCCAGATGTCTTGACATCACTTTCTAACCGATGAGTCTATAGCTAGCATATAATAGCCTGAAATGTTATTATCTTTGGTCCACTCCTGAAGTTTGACTTGGTAGCAACCTTTGGGAGTGGACCAAAGCTAAAAAGGCTTGATTCCAGGCTAAGCAAACAATGCACAAGTTTCTAGCATGCTTGTACAATATTGTACCAAAATCTTTCGGTTGTCTCGCGATTGTCTTTGGCAAAAGTACATGCTGAATTCCTTTTCTGCCTCTAAGGACTACTACTAGTAAGCAAAGCCCCTCTAGGGACATAGCCCCAGGAGAAATATTATTGTGTGAAATTTTTTAGCTCTTATCTGGATTCTATTAGGGAGTTATGTTTTGCCATTTATCTGGATGCTCCTCTATAGTGTAATGTGATAAACTGGTGTTGTTTTATGACTGATAAGACAAATAAGGGCATAATTAAGTCTTCACGTAAAGTCTTTGGTTTATTGAATGATATAATTTTGGTTTGCAGGCAACGTGAACAACAAAGCAAGAAGGAACTCCTGAACAATCCTGTCAAGATGAAGCAGCTCCAGCAAATGGTAAGTTTATAGCTCAGACAAATGCACCCTCACACTCAGGGTTGACATCGCGGCAAAGCCTAACGATATCACCCCTGACAATTCAGCCAGGGTATTTGGGTATTTGGGGCGCCTTGCTTATGAATAATAATGAGCTTGTCTGATTTGTCGCGGGCCAATCAGCGACCGGATTGCAAGTTTCGAACAAACAGCGTACGGCGCGGCGTGTGCAAAGATCTGTTTATCTTTGCGTGATGGTAATGTTGTTGTTTTTTTCGTATGCTAGGTCGGTACATGTATACGGTGATGCCGTGGTTACGCTATACCCACAGAACCGACAT
>NC_049996.1:8461037-8488820 GCF_000003815.2 Branchiostoma floridae
CAACCCTGAGTGTGAGGATGAGACAAATGCTTACATTGCTCAAACTGTGTACTATTAAATATTGATGTGGTGTGGTTCCTAGGCTGAAACACTTCTTGTGGCTCTTGTGTTTTCTATTTGATTTCAGTCTTAGCTTGGACTAAATACATGTAGCATCTTTGTAGCATCCCTTTCCAAAAATGCTGGCTTGTTTCATGCACATTCATTTGTATAGGTGTACATTCTAATTTGTCTAATTTTTCACTGTAGATGAGTATCGAGTTCTATAGCACAGGCTTAGCTAAATGGGAAAGGGGCATTTGTTACATGTAGGTTTCTTTGTCTTTATATAGCTGAAGGTGACTTTGGACAAGAAGGATAAGAAGAAGAAGAAGAAAGACAAGAAGAAGAAACACAAGAAGCACAAGAGGGCCAGCAGCAGTGACAGTGAGGAGGGGAGAGGTCTCAACGGACATGCAGCCAGCAAAAGTCACAGGTCCAGGTCAAGGAGCATGTCACCCCCAGTAAGGGTCAAGCACAGGTCAAAGGTTAGGAGGTCAAGAAGTCTTTCCCAGTCTCCACCAAGGTCAGGTAACAAACACAAGGCCAGTTTTCAGTCAAATTCCTCAAAAGACAAAAGGAGATCTCGGACTCCTTCTCCCTCAAGGTCGAGGGTGAGGAGAAGGTCAAGAACCCCATCTCCAAGGTCAAAAGTTGGGAGTAGACACAGAAAAAACAGAAGCGGGTCTCCTGCAAGTAAATCCAGACGGCACCAGTCAAGGTCACCAGTGAGGTCAAGGTCGCCTGTGAGAAGGAGGTCAAGGACACCTGTGAGGAGAAGGTCAAGGTCACCTGTGAGGAGAAAGTCAAGGTCACCCATCAGGAGGAAGTCACCATCACCAGTAAGAAGATCTCCACGGAGAAAGCGGTCCCTGTCAAGAAGTGTGTCACCACCTAAGAGAAACGGACCCTCATTTAGGAAGGGAGAAAATACCAAGAGGTATGTGTGTGCGTATGTAGATGCCTCAGTGTTAACACCTTAGAAGTGTTTGTAAAATGCCTTAGTTTTGTTGAGTCATTTTGTAACATGAAGCATCATTCCAATCTTACAAAGGCAGTCAATTTACCTGTTTACTGGACAATGATAATTTTCAAAATTTTGTTGCTAGTTAAGCTTCATCTTAAGCTTTGAATAAAGTTAAAACTTGTATCAATGTGTTATAATTGAGGTTGGAGATAAACAGCTTTCAGGTTAGTTTGACACTTTGTTAATACTGTTGTTTAGAAATTCTAATTTCAATTTGCACATTATGTTAATAGACGAACTGTAGAGTTGACTCAGAAAATGTCTTCTGTTCTGATGACATTCTTGATCATGCAGGAAGCTGGACCCAGAAGAACTGGAGCGTCGGCGTCGGGAAATGATGGAGGATGCCAAGACACGTGACGACGAGCGCTGGCAGCGCGTTCAGAAGTACAAGGAGGAGGCAGCCAAGGAGAAGGAAGAGGACGAAAAATTCCGGGGGAAGGAGAGAGCTTTCCAGTAAGTTAAAACCATTGCTAGTTTCTTTGTAGAGTGTTGAAGAAAAAGATAGTGTTGCTACACTTTATGAAAAGACTTTACATCCCAGATGTATGAAATATGCATATACTGTATTTACATCCTTGTGCAGAAATGTGTCCATAGCTTCATATATATTTACATACATGTAGTGTCCATATCTGCATGTATCATGAAAGAATAAGTGATACTGGAATACTTAAAAAAATAACATAATGATGTAAGAATGATCACACATATGTATATGAGTGATAAGTTTAGAAATACATATAACATAAAACAGGCATTCAGTGATCTCTCACTGCCTAACATAAGATGCAGGAAGGAATATTTCCTATATCTGTAGTTTTATATCTTAGTCTTTCTGTACATACATAGTTTGTCCCATAATGTGTTGAAAAAGACTGCCTCTTTGGTCAGAAGGAGTTCCATGAAGAAGACAGAAGATTTTAAGGGTAATATTGTTGCCATGTGTTGTATAGTACTAATGATACACACTTCTCTTGTTACTGCAGTGGTTTGCTGACACACACTGCAGCTACAGTAGAGGACAGAATCAAGAGGAAGGTCAACTCACTACAGAGAACTGAAGCTGCTAAGGAAAAGTTCTTCCACCGATGAGAAATTACTGTTTTTACCTATGTACATTATAAAACCCTGTGTATAAGAGCATGGCAATTCAAGTTGCTCATTTTTTGTTGTCTTATTTTTAGCTACATATGTTTCAATAAGCACATTTGGAATGGTGTACATATTCATCTGTGTTATTCTTCATTCTGAATGTTATACCATATACCAATATATCATACTGTAAAACGATTTGTATACTAGTAGTAACATGCTTCTACCGAAAACATCTCTCACTAAACAGCTGCTCACTATAGTTCATGCTAATACTGCATATTGTTTTTTATCTACTGTAACATACTAGTATATGTACATGTGTACATCATGATATTTCTGGTTTACAAGTCGTAACGTGTTGTGCTAATGCTTTCCTAGATGAGGCCCATGTTTTGTAATCACGTGTACATGTTTACACAAAAGAATGGGAATTGTGGTTGTACAGAAAGGGTAACTCTATATACTCAACATTTGTAACTGTAAAATATACGCAACTGTAACATCTTTATTGAATATGAATCATATTTTAGTATGTTTAATCTATGTTTCATTCTCTTAAGGCTTAAGCATCTTGTAAATATTTCGGGCTAATGTTTCTTTTGTCACACACCCAATTTTCCATGATCATGATCTGACATGTATGAGCAACCTTTCCGCCTTTATATATAGTACTGTATGCATGTGAGTATGGTGACTCTGCCTTTTGTTGTTGTGTGTTTTTATGCAGATGTCCAGTGATAAATTGCTCTTCTTGAACACCACTTTTTAAGTATACCATCTGTATGATGCTATTTCTTCAAAAGACTACCATTCTTTTTCCATAGAGGTTTCTTAGTAGCCTGATTAAATCACACTTATAGAGGGCTTATTGCGTTGAGCTCCCATGGTGTAAGCAGACGTTGAAAATTGCAAATCAGTGCTTTCCTCAAAAAATGCCATCTGCACATAGAAGGTATGCAAAGGAGGCTAGGAAGAGAGTGAAATAGGGCTGGGTTCCAGTGTTTAACATGTTTAGGTTAGGGCTGTAGACATCTTTCCCCCCTTGATATCAAAAATAGGAAATATTGAATTCTGCACATAAAGATGAATGATGGATAATGTCTACCCAGATAGATAATTTAGGCTATTCTTAATAAAGGTAATCTGAAATCATAGCACATGCATGCAGCGACTACCACTTCTCACCGACGACGTCTAGCGAAAAAACTTCTAATTGCAGAACATCTGACGTCACGGAAACCAGATCTTCCGCGATGTTGGCTCTGGGCCAACTCAATTGTAATACAGACATACGTGCGTGCGCTCAGGTCTGGCCACAAGGAAGTGGGCTTGGGGAAAAACAAGACAGCGTTAAACGGCGTCTAAGATGCTGTTTTACGCCGGGTCTGTGCTTCTGTTGATCGTTCTGGGGAGTTCTACAATCGGTAAGAAAAAGTTACACTTCGCTATAGTACATGTACAACAGTAGGGTCGCCAGCGGTAGACGTTTGTTTCTGTGTGTAGCACCTTGCCATGGCTATTGTGAGCGGAAGTGTCCTACTGCTCAGCGAACATGGCTGCTCTCCTTAGCGCAAACAGGTTAACGACTGCCAATGGTGACTGAAAGTCGTCTTCATCTAGATTTGTGTCCAGGGGCTTTGTAGACCGCACTGATCCTCTTTCCGTAATTTACGTTTTATGTACTAGAAGGTTGACGCAGCCAATCGATCTTGAGTCTACGTCGCTTGTGTTTCTCATGCAATCTGTCAAATGTGTTTGCTCATGCGTGACACACCTTATCATGGTACAGGTACATGTGTAAACACTAAATCTAATCCTGTTATTCATGGGTAGTGAGTGGCTATATGTATACCATAAGAAATACTGAATACATCATCTTCCGGTCGTGCTGATTACTGAGTAAAGTTTAGTACCGAATAGGTTTATCATTACGCAGCCTTTGTTTACTAATACCCCCCTCACATTAGGCGCGATTCGATCGGACGACGAGTCTGCGAGCTCTAATTTACGAGGAGGCATGACCCTGATGCCGACGAAGAAATGGCAGAGTTCCCCCTTCCCGTCAGGGTCATGCTTCCTCGTAAATTAGAGCTCCCAGACTCGTCGTCCGATCGAATCGCGCCTAATGTGAGGGGGGTATTAGGACATGTAATGCGATCGCGCAAGTGCAGGTGCTTTCCAAGTGGCGGCTTTTGTTTTGCGAATGTGGTGATTTGTTATCATTGTGAAATCATGTCCTCTGCACCAGACGCCTCCTGGCTTTAAATAGAAGGCTGTACTAGCAACCATAAATTTTATGATCGTTCCTAATCATTTCAAAATATCAAAACGCATTTCCGCGACTGCTGTAGAGGATATCGGAGTTCCATTCTGGCAGCTCCTCTAAACGTTACATTCGACATGAAGAAATGAATACCAGGATCTGTGACAAAATTGGCTGAAATACAATACAATCATTTCGACGTTTTCAAAGACAAATCGCCTCGTACAATGCCTGTGTATCACTTTCTAGCAGTGTGAACTCAAATGATCTCAAATAGATCATGTAGCCCTAATGTTTCGGTAGAGTCGCTGTCAGCACAGACGTGTCTGCAGTACGCAGAAGACGGAAACTGTGACTTCTACACGGAGTGTTTAGAAGATAAGTACAGCTGTGGAGCGAAGGGCTACCCTGTGGGATACGGGCATCGGTACTGTAACAGGTTCCACATATACTACAACGACTTCAATGCTGAGGTAAACATTGCGTTATTTTCGCTCTGTAGTCAGTGTCATCACATTCTTTAACCTTTGCCGTTTGATAGCCACCCTTTCGACATGGGCTTTTTGTTGTTTATGTGCTGGCTGAGTCACTGCATGTCATTTCGCGAACGTTGCAATTGTACAAACTCTTTCTTGTAAGGCCATTATCTGATACGCAAAAAAGTCCAACGCGTGAGCCTGCTACGTTTGACGTTTATCTGACCAAGGAGGCCTTTCTATGGTCCTTGATTTGACTGTCGCTGAATTGAATATCGTTGTGGTTTGACAAGATTACGGATGACGTTTACGTTACAGGGGAAGGCATGGATAGACGATGTCCGTAAGTGCCTGATGAAGGCCCTGGTGCCCATATACAAGTCCAACTCGTACAGCTGCGATGAGGTGAAGACTCTGGCCTTCACGTCTCACCCGACATGCTACACGGAGAGTGGGGACAGGTTCTGTAAGGTCCTCTGGACAAACAAACTGGCGCTGCTGAAGGTGTTTGAGGCTGACGATTTTCTGGGAGAAGACAGCGCCTTGGCTATAGAACAAGTGAGTAGGATTTGACTAAAATCGTCACGGCTAATAGCCTATGTAGTTTACATTGTACTTTTCAAGTCTTAGTTACTACTTCGATATCGTTCTTTGAATCCTCTTTGTCATAGTGGGTAAATGGACCTTGCTTAGAAAAATAACTATTTTGCAACCTTGACTGTTTTTTTACTGTTTTCAAACGTATTTAGATACGGTAATTCGGGACATAACTTTACATCACAAAATTAATGCATTTTCGCTATTCCGGTTTTCGCATTTCCGTACAACTCTCGGGCCAATAAGCTCTCGCGAGACGCGCGAAAACGTCATGCAGATAACAGTTACATGTTTTTGTCGTCTGCTACGTGGGCTGCAGACGCGAAGGGGTCTATGATAGACTATTTTAAACTTTCCCAACGTCATTAAACATTTGTTTCATTCTACTAGATCCTTATGACCGGTCTCCAATGCCTGTGTGACTACGGACTGGCAGACGAGATACACCAGATTGTGGATGCCACCAGCGATGTCCGGACAAAAGTCTTGGATTTCACGACTCAACTATGGCGAGATGACCCAAAAGAAGGTATTTTGCCATTTTTTGCTATGAGATTTTCCCCTCACAGTGCCTCAGTGTGGTGCTATTTTTTCTTTGCGGACAGAATTTGAAGAGTCAGAGTGTTGACACTGAGTGATAGGACGACCATGATTGCCAAGGATCATCACATCAAACTCAGCTTGCTATGATACAGTCTGATAGCCTTTGCATTGTGAAATATAGGACATTAACATTACAATGAAACAGTAGAAATTAACATCTCATGGCTTTTCTGACCAGCTGTTTAGTTTTTATTGCGCTTTGGCTAATTTTTATTTTGGGTTTATGGAAAAAGCTGAGCTGTCTACCAGGCCAGGCTAGGCTAACCGGTCCCATTCTGAAGGGTGTGCATTGGTATGGGAGGCCAACCCCCCATGCATACCCTTGGGAGCCCAGAAAGGGTAACTAAGCCTGGCAGGGTGTCACACTCTCTGTAGCCTTTTCTGTAAGTCTGTACTATTCTTATGATTCAACAAAGTGAACAATATTTTCCAGCAATCCAGTCGGAGTGTGAGGCCAAGGCTCTGCAGGGAGACTGTGACTTCTACAACTGTCTGGAGCGGCGCCACCCGTGTGGTTTAAAGGGGTTCGCATCACAGGAGGGTCGTCCATTGTGTGAGAGACTCAAGATCAAGAAAGGACTGTTTAACGCACAGGTGATGCTATGACATTGTTCCGCTACTTAAAATAGATCAATGCCAGGATTGATGACTAGCAGCCATTCATTTACAGCGGTTTAAGTATTTATGTCATACCTGGGATGCAATGACGTTTGATGTGAGCGTTCCAGATTGGGTGTTAACTTGCCATATCATATTGTGGGTTCTGCTTGTATTACACATGCTTTCATCGCATGGATTGAATGTACTCAGTGTGCGCCCGTGCTTGAAAGTTTGAGTACTGGATTCAGACTTTCGAATTGCTGTAAACATTATGTTTTGGTTTGGTTTGTGGAGACCAGATTTTCTGGCACATTTCGCATTGAAAGGTAGGTTCTCCCGAGTGTGACATACATAAAATACTACAAGGTGTATTCTGTATATCTAATACCTGCTGATAATCTTGTTTTTCTCACATGTCACAGGGGCAAGCATGGGTAAATGACTTCACCAAGTGCCTGACACGTTCTCTGCTCCCAAAGTACAGAGATGAGTCGATCTCGTGCAGGCACATCAACAACTACGGTTACCAGGCACAGGACAGCTGCTTCATAGACACTGGAATCTGTGATTTGGAAGAAGACAAACAGGTATTTTGACATGGATAGAAAAACATAGTAATTATAGACATGTCATGGCAAGGCTTTACAAAGCAAGCAAATTACTTAGCTTTGTGTTCAAGAAGTGAACTGGATTCTGGTGGGGTTATTTAAAGTCTTTAAACTGAGACTAAACAACACACTAAACAACACAATGCTTTTGATATAGGTTATGCAGGTAGGTTCGTCTGTATTTCCGTGGGTCAGCCGTTATCAGCGCGAGCTGACCCAGTGTAATGAATTGTTTTCATTGTCAATAAGTACAAATACAAATAGAGACACTTTCCATTTCAGAATGAGTTCGCTCTCTGGTACATCTCCGATGTGGTTGAAGACAGTAGGTTCCACCAAGAGTTATCCACCATTCTGTGCCGCTGTAACAAGTATGAGGGAGGCAGTCGCTACAAACTCAAGTTCAGCTTCGAGCATGGCATCTACTTAGGGACCGTACGGCATTTAGCGAGGGGGGAGGGCCGGTCGCCAGGGGGGGGAGGGCCAAGCAAAAAAATATTTTGCCAGGGGGAGGGCCGAGCAAATTTTTTTTTACTTGGGGGGAGGGCCAAGCAAAAAAAAATAGCTTGGTCTGCCAGCAAAATATGTCCCTTAAAATCCAAGAAACGGCGTTTCAGAGGGTCAAGATTTCAAAATTTTTCTGGACCTCTGCAAGGGATCGCCCGAGGTTGGCGCTCGGGACACAGTGAAAATGCGAAAGGGAGGGGGCGGGGCTTATGCATGACGCCCTCGAAAACCTTCTTCACGTACAGAAATGTTATTAAACTCTGTATAAGTCTGCCAGCAAAATGTACCCCTGTCTTAGTGCCCTCAAAATGTAAGAAATGGCGTTTCAGAGCTCGAGGGTAGATATTTGCAAATTTCCCTGGATCCCTTTTGACGTGACCGGCCTCGCGCCTTTGATGACCGACATCGTGATAATGTGTTTGGGGGGGATTTAATTTTGTATTTCTAAATTGAAATGCTATTAAAGTTAGCTTTGTTTGTCAGCAAAATATCTCCTCAAACTGAAGGAAATAGCTTTTAAGAGGGTCAAGATTTCAAAATTCTCCCGGACCTACCTTGCGATTCTTCGTGCCTTTGGCGCCGAACATCGATGGTGTTCGGAACGTCGTTCTCAAAAACTTGAAACCCTCGTATTTTTTTTTCATAGAAATGTCATCTAACCAGCAAATTTTCCCATAAAAAAGCAATGCAGGAAATCGTGGCAAAAAAAGCGTGGCATTTCTAAAATATCTCCTGCAAGTCTGCGGTCTCACGCCCGCCGGCGACCGGTCTTACCCCGCCGTGGGAAAATCAGCGTCACGCGTCGGCGCCCCCCTCCCCACTACAGTTTTGGAAGTCGAATCGTGCTGTCGTTTTGGTTTTCATTTTTCCCCCGATTTACCGTAAGTTATTACCACAGAACCAACAAAAAGTCCAAAATATATGTAAATTGAAAATAGTTTCCGTCAAGCCGCTCAGGATGGAGCGGGGCGCGCGCCGCTTCGTGGCGCAAATCTACTAGAAATCCAGGTACAAATGCTTTTTAGGTGTAGTTTTAATATCAAAACAATGAAATAGCTTCTATAAAGCAAATATTCATGCCTCTATTAAGCAGATATTTTGAGCCATTCTGTTTTCCTTTTTTTACTAGGGGTGAGAAATCTGCTTCTCGATGAAAATCATGAAAAAGTATGACGCAAAGGACATTTCCGAATGCGGGAGCGCAGTGTTTTATTGGCGTCTTGAATATTTTTTTTCAAAGTTGATAGGAGGGGGGAGGGCCAAGCAAAAATATTTTGCCTTGGGGGGAGGGCCTAGCAAAAAAAAATTTACCAGGGGGGAGGGCCATGCAAAAATTTTTTGACCCGACCCTCTGGCGACCGGCCCTCCCCCCTCACTAAACGCCGTACGGTCCCTTAAAACAAAAAGCACCCGGTGAGTAACAAATTGAATGTAAAACTAACGTCCTAAACCAGGTACTATGCCTTACATGATAAATGCCTAATTGCTTTCCCAGATAAGTCACAATGTCAGTTTAGATATAAGAAACATTCCATGGATTTTGAGGAGAGATGTGTACAGTCCTTTCACATGAATTGCCTGAAGTTTTTTAGTTGAAGATCATTATGTTAAGCTGCTTTTCAGTCAGAGGCTGGGTCTGCACCCTGACAGATTCCCTTTGGATTGAACCGGGAGAGAGATTGGTTGCCAACGAAGTCCCAGAGTGCCTTGTGCTGCAAGGAAACTCACACACCGAGGCTGAACCTTGTCTTTTATTGTTGTAGTTATGGATGAGACATCCCCTGCAGATTTGCCGTGCACCGGCCAGGGCGGGCAGTGTCAGGACTACACTGTAAGGACGTGTCTGGCAGGGTACGAGACCAGCAAGTGTGGCGGCAACGCCTTAAGGAGATGCTGCCTTCAGTGTGACTCTTCATGTAAGTTACGTGTCTCAGTGATTGTTGGCTTAATCATAACTTTTGCATTAAAATCCAACCTCGCAGTTCATCAAAGTACCGGTGTTTGGCCATTTTGCGGAGTACAATGTATACTCTTTTTTATGTACCGGTGCAATGGCCGAGTGGGTAGAGTGTTGATCATTGGTAGGTCGTGAGTTCGATCCCTGGCCAATAAGTCATACCAATGGTACATGTTGCTTTCTCTGCTTAGCACTCAGCACTTATGAGGAAGAGTATGGAAGTTAAACACACATCACTTCCAGCGGACCAGCCCCCTGCTGTAGTGACTTGCACAAATGTGTGGCCCAAGGGCTACTCGAAAGGGAGATGGGCGCCATCCTAAGCCTCTGCACACTGTCAGATGTACGCGCAACTTTAACTTTAACTTTTAATGCTCTAGTACTGATCTGCAACCCCAAAGTCTTACAACTTCTACAGAAACATTCCTCAAACACAACCGTCAAGCATTATTGACTCTCAATGCACATTGCTGCCAATACTCTACCCTTCAGAAAGTTGTTGGACAAACATAGACCATTTACTGTGTAAAAATTGTTTAAATGATCTAAGAGCTATTTTGTTTCAATCCTAAACATCAGGTCAAGCTGACCACCTGAGATGGTCAGCAGGGGACAGCAGCTGTTCTAACGCAGGAGGTCAGTGTAAGATGGACAGTAACTTCTGCCATGGTCAGTACCAGACTGGGATGTGTGGAGGACCTGCTGGCAGGAAGTGCTGTACCCCAGGTGAGTTAACTCCCTACCATTGTGAGTAAGAAAAAAATACTTTAAGCTAAGTGTGGATCCGAATAAAGTCAAGTCAAGTCAAGTAAACAGCAATGTAATTAGAATGACTTATCATAACATTTATTCATACATGATTAATCTGCCAAACCAAAGTTGTCAAAGTTCACCTATATTCAGTTTCCCAAGCTTCTATAACTCTACTGCTGTAACTCTGATGTAAAAATATTTAGTTGTATGCCAGTATTTCCAGTTTAGTGAACAACATTATCTATCTAGATGTAGAGAGAAAATGAGTCAGAGTAAATTGTTAGGCCAATATCCACAAATATATCTAGTTTTTGAGGGACAGAAATTTGGAACTGCCCTTGTTCTCTTGTCTGCAGGACCTGGTGGAAGTTCTTCAGGATCAGGTGAGTTTCAGGCATTTCAAACTTGCACTTTGTAATGAAACAGATAACAGCAACCTGACAAAATTATCAGGCATTCATCTTGCATATTATTGACTTTGAAGTGAACATCCTAAAGAAAAGGTTTCCTTTTTTTATTAGGTAATTCCGGCTCTACAGGAACTGGCTCAGGTAAAAGATGTTTGCTGAACGGATATTTTTGATCATCATATATCATACATCAATAACATTATTGGCATTTGTTATTAAAACAGCCTCGCTTGTTTCAAAGTATAAACCTTATAAATTTCTCACATGACAAACTAACATACCTATTTCCACTCCAATCTGCAGGAAACTATGGGAACATCATGAACGTGGACACCACTGGAGCCTCACAGACAACTGCGAATCAAGATGGTCTAAGCTACAATGGTACGGTCAATCAAAATTGATCTTCTTATTATAATTTTTCATTGATGCATATTG
This sequence comes from Branchiostoma floridae, assembly GCF_000003815.2. NCBI lineage: Eukaryota > Metazoa > Chordata > Leptocardii > Amphioxiformes > Branchiostomatidae > Branchiostoma > Branchiostoma floridae. The sequence goes on from NC_049996.1 coordinate 8,472,414, forward strand.
GTTGTAGACATTGTTCATTAAATATGTCTTTCCATTCGAATTCAGAACAATGATGTTTACACTTTGATAGGTTTGTTGAGACACGGACCAGTAGATCAATATTAAACCGACTTATTTGTGAATCATATTCAGGTGTTCCAGCATCCCAACAGCTGGCGAGAAACGACCTCTCCCGTTTAAACAACTACAAGTCACAGATAGAGGAGGCTGCTGCTGACAAGAACATGGACCCAGCTGTCATTGCTGCCACCATCAGTCGTGAGTCACGGGCAGGGAACGCGCTGGACACTAATGGATATGGAGACCACGGCAATGGCTTTGGCCTTATGCAGGTACAGTAGAAGCCAGTTAATTTCACAACGGATAACTGCACACTTCTGCTTAAATTGCACTGATCCCAAAGTCCTGAAGTGATGCTTTCCAGCTAAATATAAACTTCGCTTTGTTGCACCATCTGGATATTTGCACAAAAAGTGCTGGCAAATGGGGAGTGCAAATGGCTAATCTACAGTATAAGGAAGATACCTTCCTGCACTTGATGGTGCATAGGGCTGTGCCCATCTCTGTTCTTTTGTACAATCATTACAACAGGGCTAGTCCATCCCATGTTTTCTGGACTCTCACCTTTCATTTCATGTATATGTGATGCAGCTTTTGTATGATACTCACGTCTTTATCTGATCTGTTGTAACTTGTAAAACTATTTGACTTTCCTTAGGTTGACAAGCGGTACCACACTCCTGTCGGGGGACCATATAGCACGGAGCACATAAAACAAGGAACCCAGATTCTTATTGACACCATCAACTGTGTGAAAAACAGGCATTCTGACTGGACAGCGGAAATGGCTCTCAAGGGTATGATCATTCTCTCACACAATTTGATACATTCATGACATTGTGCTTAATCCTGTCACAGATATCACAGATATCACAGATATTGATTTCTATTTTTTTTAAATCTTGAATAGCTGTTTTGGACTCATGAAAACACAATTCAGCAGAAAATTTACTGTTTCTTTTGCTCAAGGTAGTAGTTTGAGATTTTCTTCTTTTCACATGTCACATTTCTGCTATCAAGTTGGTTTGAAATCCTGCTTGTGATTTGCCAGGAACTCTTACCATATGATTAGCTGCTGACACATAAGATTAATGGAAAATACACACTTCCAGTGCCAAGTTCAATGTATATGGCTTACACAACAGTCAAGTGCTTGTTGCAGTATAGTCTTCTGTGTGATGGCATAAAATGTTGAAGCGTCTGTTTTCATGCCAGTTACTAACATATTTTCATTTAGGCGGCATTTCTGGATACAATGCGGGCTGTGGTAATGTGCAGACATACGCAGGCATGAATGTAGGCACAACGGGTGGAGACTATGCCAATGATGTTGTAGCAAGAGCTCAGTGGCTCAGAGGCCAAGGTTTTGGTGAAGGAACATCAGGTACATTTCATAGCATAAATATCTAGTATATGATTTATAGACAGAAAGGCAATAAACATGCATACATGTTAGAGGAAAGCTATTCTTGAACTGTAAAATGATAATATATATTCATTAGTTGCTTCATCATGGTCTGGCAGTTTTATTCTTATTACATTTAGTAAGCATTTTTTACATGTTTCCCCTCTGTAAAATATAACTGTTCTCCAAGCACAGTGTTTCAGTCGGGGAGATACATGTAGTGGCTGGAAATTCTTACGGTCGCTTTCTTTCACCTTTACCACAAAACGGAGAAAATTCTTTAAGCCTTTTAAAGGGGAGCGAGTGGTAAGAAATCCTTGTCACTACTAGTACTACCCTCAACCCAATCTCTGCTTGGAGAATGTGACATGGTGAAATAATGATAATGATGGTGATGATTTCTTTCCTGTACAGGTTCAACTTGTACAGTTCGCCCCTACAGTAATACCAGGTTTGTGGGCGACCCAATTCATGTAGAAGATGGTTTCAGGGATTCCATGGACCTGATTAACACAGCAGCTGCAAAATGCAATGTCAAGGTATGGTGTGATTTGTTGATGGCAATTGCACTGCAAACAACACTATAAAATAATATAAGTTATGTGCCTTATACATTTTACATACTGGTAGTAACTTAAAATCAGTCTACAATTAGGATCAATTAGTAGTAGACACTATTATAAGAGTCAATAATCCTCTAGATTTAGTAGTTCTCAATAATTTGCACTGATAGTGTTTCTAATTTGCTCGGGTGCCAATCTTTTGAATCATGACAAAACTTAATAATAATATGTGTTGGTCAGTTACAACGACTTTATGTTGACTTTTTTGTTACTGTAAACGTATACTTATGTACCGGTTTTACACATAGGTATATATAACACACTCATGGCGGAAGGTTGGAGAGATTATTCCAGGAGCGATTGTCACGCCGTCCAGTCGGAGCAACCATTTTGTGGGCCATGCCATCGACATGAATGTCCAGCGACCAGACGGGACTCTCTGCAATAGCTCCTGCTTGAGAGGTACTTTGGAACATGTACACAATCATGCATTGACAGATCATGCAAATATACATACAATTTCCCTGAGACATAATCTTTTTTTCAGGCAAGTTGACATTTTTAGGAAATGTTGGACAAGTCCGATTATCTCGGGCAAGTGAAAGTGCCATTTGGGCAAGCGAATATCCTACCTTAGTTGCTTAGGGCAAGTAAGACCTGTCCATTAGTGAGATTTCAATATACTTTTCAGTCATGTTATCAAGCATGGTATTTAAAAACACAGAAAAAATCAGCAAACTGTAAGAATTCTACTGGTGGAAGTGAAAATACATAGAAAAATGTCAGTTCAATTTCGGGCAAGTGGAAAGTTGATTCGGACAATTGATTTTTTGTGTGCTTGCCCGATAAGTGATAAGTGAATTTTTAAAAAAAAACCTTGTTAATCCCCAGAATATTTGTCATCTATCAATTTCTTTCACAAAACATTGATGGGCTTTTATAATACCAAATGCTTTTCCAGGTCAAAGTGACAGTGATGCTACCTGCTTCATCGGTAAAGTCCAAGCCGCAGGACTGACATGGGGAGGGGTGTGGAGCACACCAGACCCTGTCCACATCGACGATCGTCTGAACCTCAACACTGCAGTATACAACACCATGGTAGACAGCCTTCAGAAAGCATGTCAGCACATTCCAATGACCTAAAAAAACTTGGCCTAAAGTAATATTAGATGGCCAGTCCCATTCAAGATGTCAGGTTAAGTTCGTCTTCTTAAAGATAGTTTGTTTCTTGTTACTGTTTCTTGTTACCTTGAAGTTTATGTATATGATGGACAGCCATTCCTTCTGAAAAATGGAGAGTCTACAGGTTCAGTGTCCTTAATGTATATACTTACAAGTTGTCCTTTTGTATATACATGTGTACTACTTACAAGTTGTCACATATTGTACATTTACTTCATAATATCACAGAGTTATAGATTTGTACTTGCCTTATACACTTAACACGTGTCATGGTGTTGCATTTTCCTGGATACAGCATGTTTTGATAGATCACAGCAAAGATGATGCAGGTAGTCAGACCCAGCAGTGTGGGTACTGACACATTGTTGGTTAGTTTTCCAGTCACATTCACTGGTGTCACTGAATCCCTAACGAGCGAGCAGAAAAACACTCAAGTACCTTTTAAAGTTAGCTCAAGTGCCTTAGTTTACACTATAGTTTACACTTAATCTATTCCAATGACCTAATAGCCTTAAATATCATTAGATTAGGTCAGCCCCATTCAAGATGCCAGGTTAAGTTGGTGTTCTTAAGATAGTTTGTTGTTATTGTTTATTTTTACTTTGAAGGTCATGTACTACATATCTGTCTAGATATGCTTAAGGGGTATGCAATACAAAGATGGTTCATGTATATCTAATGTGTAGAATGTCACAAATTTTACTGAGTTATAGAATTGCAGTTGACTTACACACTGTAAGCATATTGAAATGGGGTAGGTGAAAAGGCCCATACTAAGTATATGTACGGTCACTGAGTACATACGAAGGCACTTATGAATGTATAAATTATTTAGTACACTGTGCAGCCTATCTCTGAAAGGAAAGTGATCTCGATCCAGTTTTAGCTCACTGAAGAGCTGGTCTTCCACTGGTGGTGACAGAGAAGAAAGATGCTGTGTACAGTATTTACTTGTTCATTGTACCAGGAAAATTCCCATAGCTCTTGTTCATTGTACATGTACTGGGAAAATTCCCATAGCTCATTTTGACAAGCACAATGAACAGTGGACCACAGCTTAACATCCTGTCCTAAGGACTGCAACCCTTTCCGGTAGTGTGCATGTTGGGTCAGCAACACAGCCGGGATTGAACTCATGGCCTCTAGTTCCAGAGGAAGGGGGGCTAACCACTGGACTAAACACGCTACGGTGTTCACTGTGGGTATACAGTGTTGTATAGTCCAATGGAATATATAAGTCTAGTACTTAAATTCCATACTAAAAAGAGAGTGTTTGACAGAATTTTGATTTAGAAAAGGCCCTGCTATGAGGGGAAAGAAGAGGAAAAGTGGTATTACCTCAGTAACATTGTTGATTAGGGATCATTTCCAGACAGTACATAATAATCTGCTCACAATGTGGCAAAAACACCATATGATACTAAATTGTTATGATTGTATTGGTCACAGTACATTGCATAAAAGTATGATCATAACAGATAAGGTATAATACTTAATCATTTACAATCAACAGAAATGTAACATTCTCACATGGCTGGTGTTTCACCAATGAAAATCTGGATAAAAAATGTCGAGCTTTCTGCTAAGCAGGACAGAAGCATGTTTATTTCTAAACTTGAAAAATAAAACTGTGACCTTTGACAGTCTAACAGGCAACTCTCCAGCTAAACTGGGCCTTTAGGACGGGATTAACTACTAGTCATTTCATTCTTCTGGCTGTGGCTAACTAAAACGCTAGATTTGACCTCCCACTTTTTAAACTAAATTAAACCTGACCAATCCAGCCTTGCAGTGGGGGTAAAGATTAGATAGTTGAGACGTCTACTAGTAGGTAAAAATATTTTGAAGTGATTGTTTTTGCATGGATTTACCACGTAGTGGTAATGAGAGGGCCGTGGCCTGGCTGGTGCAGTACTGGTACGGAACGATATGATGATGACCACGTATTGCATGAGCTATGTCCTTCCCCAAGATGGTCTGCAAAGGAGTCTAGGTAGGCATTAGTGTATCCAAAAATGCCTCCTACATGAAAAAAAATGTCTTGTAACACTATCATGAAAACAGACCGTTCGACAGGTTATGCAATTTAATGCAGAAGTCTAAACTGCAAGGCATAACTACTTGGCATAACACATGGATGCATCCATTTCTCACCATCAACACGAAGACTAATATTTGAAGAACATTTGACGTCACATAAACCAGATCCTATGCGACGTTGGCTCTGAGCCAGCTCTATTGTTCTGTTGTTTGATAAGTACACAGGTGCAGTCGCTCAGGCTTGGCGACAAGGAAGTAGGGTTGGAAAAAAACAAGACACCCTTTAACTGCGTGTAAGATGTTGCTTTCATCCGGATCTGTGCTTCTGTTGCTCGTTCTTTGCGGCTCTACAGTCGGTAAGACAGTTGCACTTTCATATAATACACAGTATAGCCACCAGTTGGGAACATTTGGTTCTATAACACCTTGCCATGGCTTTTTTGTGGGCGAAACTGTCAGACCGCTAGGCTAACGTGGCTGCCCGCCTTATTGATAGTGCGGACAGGTGTGACAGTCCTATGTTGAATGTCCATCCTTGTCCAGATGCTTTATGGGACATGTAGTATCCTAAGCGACTTTGGTAACAGAAGTTTGGTCGATAATCGCATGTTTTACTCAGTTTGTCAAACATGTTTGTTCAAGCATGACACACCTTGCCTTGGTACATGTAAATACCAAATCTAAGCATGCAGTTCATAAGCAGCCATGGCTAGCTATTAAAATTGTTGAATTATTTCTGGCTTGAACTCTGGCAATTATAAGGGGCCACAAAAAATCTTATAACCGTTCTTTATCATTTTACTGATGTGGTAATATCAGAACACTGTAACTGCTGGTGATATAGTATCATCAGGGGTGCCTAAGCATTTGCACGAACCCTATGAAATTCGTACGAATATTATGTGATACACACGAATCACTATGCGAAAACGCACGATTATTATGAAATTCGCACGAATCACTATGCAAAAACGCACGAATATTATGAAATTCGCACGAATCACTATGTGACACACACGAGCTTTATGTGATTTGCACGATCCTTATGCGAAATTGCGCAACCACTGGCTGGGTCACGTGACAAACGGAGCGGGATTTTCAAGATGGCGGCTTCGCCGCTTCGGCGACTGAAAATACGATGTAACACGCCGAAATGAAGCTAAACAGTAGCTCACAGGCTATCAAATACATCTTTGCGACGGTAAATGTCCATTCCATGCCTTGAAATATAAATATCTCGGGTAGAAACGCTCAAAATCATGCCTCCTCCCGGCCGCCGTTTTTGCATAAGGATCGTGCAAATCACATAAGGCTCGTACGAGTCACATAATGATCCGTGCGAATTTCCACAACACGCTGACGATTTCGCATAGTGATTCGTGCGAATTTCATAATATTCGTGCGTTTTCGCATAGTGATTCGTGTGTATCACATAATATTCGTACGAATTTCATAGGGTTCGTGCAAATGCTTAGGCACCCCTGATCATATACTACTGGCCTCTCCTTTCAGGACTAAATTCGGAGTCAGGCGATGAGCCACCACATCGGCCCCGGGCAAAACGAAACCTGATCCAATTCGCGAATATGATAGAAACAGTGACCGGACGCAGTGCCTTGCACTACAATTTCTACGGTTGCTACTGTGGGTGGGGCGGTTCCGGAACACCTGTGGACGGGATCGACAGGTACGATTTTAACTCGTTATGTCGAGAGCTTTGTAATACCAGCAATTTTTAATTTGTAAAACTTTGTAATGCAGCCAACAACAACATTGCAGTTAAAACACATTTGATGTGAAGTACTTATAGGAGAGAAGCTGCCGACGTTCTACTCTTTGTAAAACGTAAATGGGCACTCAGACATAGTTATATTATTTATTTTATAAATGTTTCTTTTTGTTCTGGAGGCACTAGAAGCTTTAGGGCAACACTTTTTAGAACTAAAACTCAACAGTTTGCTACTTCATACATCCCAAGACTCATTTGCATTTGAAATGGGCTAGATGGGAACCTGAGAGCCATGGGCCACTGTGTCTCTCAGTCCTCACACATGTCTACTTTCAAACGACACAACCGATTCACACAGCTCTATGATGCAGACGCCCCATGCACCTGGACTTCGTTTTGCTCCTGTTCTACGTGTTTCGCCACTAGGACACGTTAATCGAACACCAATTTCATTTGTATTTAAGTCTTATTCATTGTGCATTTTGTATATAAGTTATATTTTGTGTCCGATTATAATCATTTTATATACCATTTTTGTATCTTATAACTGACTTGAATGTGTATTTTGTTTGTTTCGGGGAGACAACTTGTAGAGGTTACCTGTCACCTGTTTTGTCTCACCCTCCATAGTTCAATAAACAAATAAACAAGAGGCACGTGATAAGGCTTCTTCTACAATACACACATTACATTACATGTTGTTGTATTGAATGTATGCAGATGAGCAGATGTGTCCTACTACGTTGGAAATTTGGATTTTGTTGGAATTTTTACGAAGAAACAAAAAAATAGTCGAAATAACAGATAAACCTATGGCATCAAATCTGATCAACTATATGTCAAATCAGGATGAAGAAAGGCTGGGTATTAACCATTTGCCACTTCGATACTTTTGTAGGTGCTGCCAAGTCCATGACTTGTGTTATGACAATAATGCGCCGAATGCCAAGTGGATCACGTACGATTACACTGCTGGGAGGGGATGGGTGACTTGTGGTGCGTACACACTGATGAAGTTTCGTTCGTGAATGCTGCTTATTTTCGTGAATATTCTTAAAATTCGGAGTAAAACAGTCATTGCATTTACTTTTAAAATATAGACAAGCTGTTGATTTTCTACAAAGGCTATGTTGATTTGATTACTATTATTTGGATGACATCCTCTGCTGATGGAAACCTCACATCTGATGCGAGCTTGTGAATAAAAAAAGCTTAACATTTGGCTAAAATAGTTGCTTTCTTTATGGTGGTCAGGAATGCTGGTCAAATGACTAAACAGGCAGGGTATGGACTGGTATCCGGAATAACAGCAAGCAATATTACGTCAATAGAGCGTTTCACCATTTCAGTGATAAACATACACTTTTCTATCGAACCAGGCGACGATCTTGACACGAGCGACCGTGCAGCGTGTGAGTGTGACCGAGAAGCGGTGCTCTGCTTCGACAGGCACGAGTACGAGGGATTTTCCCCCTGTTGCCCCAGTAAATACCTTATTTTCTATCTTTTTTTACATATATCGATGGTAGCGATGTGCCGACCCGACCGTATGCAAGATTCTATTTTTGCTTGCATTTGATGTTTTGCCACCGAACAACAGTCTGATAAACTTTGTATATTGTCGGTGGTCAGAAACTATGTGTTTAGTCAATATTCTTATTCCCAACCTGTTTTACAGCCGTTCCGTCAATAGTATCCCAGTCTGACGAGACGTGTCTGCAGTACGCAAAGGACGGAGACTGTGACTTCTACAAGTGTTTAGAGGATAAGTACAGGTGTGGAGCGAAGGGCTACCCAATCGGTTATGGCTATCGGTACTGTTCCAGGTTCCGCGCATACTATGATGACTTCAATGATGAGGTAATCATTGAATTGTGTTTGATCTTTACATCATTCTACATGTATATGACATGACATATAGAGCGTATACGAGTGACGTCATAACCCTACTCAGACCGGGCTTTGGGGCATCCTTAAGCGGGAGGAATTGTGCTTCTAAAATACTTGACAACAGTCCAGTACGTTGCCGATCTCACCTCAAACTTATCTAGTAACGTTGAATAATTTTCCATTGAGTATTCCTTCTTTAGTTTCTTGAAAAATCTTAACTTGCCATTATCTGTAGACAGTCTACGAGAAAATGTCTGGATATATATATCTTCTAGCCTTTTTCTTAACAATGTACATATGTGATTGTTGTCTAACCGTGAATTCATAGAGTTCCATAGAAAAGAGTAACCGGTATCGTCTAGGATTACAAGACGGGGATGCGCCAGGTCTCCCGTCCCGTCCCGTTACGTCTCCTTGTGTGTATACGCCACGTACATTGTGATCGTGCGTAATATTTGTTCAGATTACTGTAACAGGTTGATGATCTTTATCTACCAGGGGAAGGCATGGATAGACAATGTCCGCAAGTGCCGCATGAAGGCCCTGGTGCCCATATACAAGTCTAAGTCGTACAGCTGCGATGAAGTGAAGACACTGGCCTTCAGGTCCCATTCGACTTGCTACGTAGAGAGTGGATTCTGCAAGGTCTTCCCAACGAATAAACCGAACAAACGTGCACTGATGAAGGTGTATCAAATTTGCGACTTTTTCGGACCGGACAGTGCCTTGCTTAAAGAACAGGTAAGTAGAACCGTAAAAGATAATTGTACGGTAAAAAGATATCAGCAAGTTTGCTGATACTGCCGGAAATGCGTCCCTCTCTTACAACATAGACTGAAGCAAATAATCATAACTGTTTTCAACCGCATTTTGAGCCATTAGGCCACACCAATTTAATTTCTTGGTTCTAGGATTTTTTCAGAAATATTTTGGGGCGGTCCGTCGAAAAAAAATAAAAAAATAAAAATTTGCAAAAAGTCTGGGGTGAACATATAAGGCTTATATAACACAATAAAACAAGGTGAGTAGTCAAGTTTCAGCTTTTCATGGCATGACTTATCCAATGAATCTCTTCCTTTGATTTGATACCAATGTTTGGAAAAAAAAGGAATTGTTTTTATACTGAAATTATGTGTTTTGCATTTACTTATTTTTGTTATGTGCCATGTCAACCTCTAGTATACTTTCCAGGTGTTAACTGCACAAGTCACTCTCACTAGAAGAAGCTCTCTGATTGGTTTATCAGCAGTGGGTTCTTTTACAGGTCTGCGATAGCAAAACCTATATTGTTATTCTTGGGACTAATTTTTTTTATCCAAATCGGAAAAAAATGGGTCGGGAAATCCGAGAACCAAGAAATTAAATTGGCGTGGCCTTATAGCCACAATGGTAGATGGCATGCCGTGGACGCGAAGAGCCCAAGGATTTAGTCAATTTTAAACTTTCAAAAGTTTATGTAAATATTTTGTTTTATTTTACCAGATCCTTATGACCAGTCTCCAGTGCCAGTGTGACTACGGACTGGCTGATGAGAGACCCCAGGTTGTGGACGCGACCAGCGACTTCTGGACAGATGTCTTGGATTTTACTGCCCAACGTTGGCGAGACGATCCAAAAGAAGGTATTTTACTCTGTATTGCCATGAAATTTTCCTTCATGGTGATTCAAGTTGATGCTGTCTAATTCTACACAGGCATGCAGTGACCGGTCACACAGGCACTGGAGATCGGTCATAAGGAGCTGGTAAAAGAAAACGTAATGTTTAAAAAAACTGGGATAATGACGTGGAACAAGTTTTCGAACAGTGAGACTATGCATTTTTCAAAGTATGCAGATGGCAAACACAGACAAGCAGTGGCTATTGCCTTTTCAAAGAGCTTAGTACCAAATGCGGAGGCGTTTGATCCTATCTCAGAGTGGTTAATTGGTATCACTCTGAAAACAAAGGTTAGGAACTATGACATCTTACAAACAAAAATCAACCAGAGGCCAAACAACTGCCATATGGTAATAATGGGTGACTTTAACACAGTAGTAGGTCGTGACAATTGTGATATGCCAGATTGGTGTACCGAAAGTGCGAAAATTAACGGTTGCGTGTATGTTAAGCCCGCATGAGTTCCGTATTGACATTTTGGCTAATTTCTTCCATACGCGGTCGTAAGCACAATACACAACTCACAAGCATCTGAATCATTTTGTGAAAGTTTCAAGTACGTAGGCATGCGAAAATATACGCCCAGTACGCCCCGTAGTGGTACGCCCGCAAGTGGTGAGTTGTACGTGCTTACAATGTACGATCTCTGTGCCATTGCAACGTTATCGTATGCAGGCCGTGCACGTGCTGCGTACGTGCAGTTTCCTTACTCACATGTGTGGGGCACGCGCGTTGCCCGTTCTGCCTCATACGGGGACGAATCCGCAGCCCCAACGCACAGAAAGTTCAGAATGCACTTTATGTGCTACGGCGTGTCTGCGTGCTCCCAAATCCGTTGGATTACGTAGGATTTCGTAAGGAGGCGTACTTACCACTTACGGATCCTTAAAGATTGTCCACGTTTCTGTAACTAGATAGCACGCAGTTTCACGAACGTGCAAGTTGTCCGTACGTTTTGGGGGGAGGCCACGTCCGCCACGTTTTTCTGAAAACGTGGGTAAAGACTGACAAGAGCAGGAAGGAAATACGTCAACGCACGTCACTCGTACGGTTGCTTAAGGTTGTGTGCATCGTTCGTCACGTAATTGGTGAGTGAGTTGTACGTGCTTACAACGTACTCTCTCTGTGCGAATAGCCACGTTACCGTATGCAGGCCATACGTACACTGCGTACGTACGGCTTCCTAACTGACTCTACTCGCTGCACGGGACACACGCGTCGCCCGTACTGGCTCGTACGGGGGTGAATCCGCAGCCCGAACGCAGAGAAAGGTTTTAATGAACTTAACTCATCATCGGCCGGCAGCGATCACAAGTCTTCTCCAGTTCTGTCTGTCCGCAGCCGGTGCAGCAATAGTGTCAGGGCTAAGGTCGCTCCCCACATCCCCCAGCAGATTCTGTATGTAGGTCAGATAGTTTGTCTTCTTCCGTCCTGGGCGTCGTTTGCCGTGGGCTGGGACAAAGCTCCAATGGGCTCCTCTGAACCTCTGGCCCCATAAACTCTTACGAATCAATGGTATTTTTCAGCAATCCAGTCGGAGTGTGAGGCCAAGGCTCTGCAGGGAGACTGTGACTTCTACAACTGTCTGGAGAGGCGCCACCCGTGTGGTTTAAAGGGGTTCGCGTCACGGGAGGGTCGTCCGTTTTGTGAGGAGCTCAAGAGGAAGAAGGGATTGTTTACCGCACAGGTGATGCTATGATTTTATTCCACATCCTAAAACAGAAGGCAAATTGATGCCTAAAACTCGTTTGATTTCTTTGATATAACTCTATCTAGTACCTCCATGTACGTTGATAATATTGTTTTCTCACATATATATATATCATAGGGCCAGGCATGGGTAACGGACTTCACCAAGTGCCTGACACGTTCTCTGCTCCCGAAGTACAGAGAGGAGTCAATTTCGTGCAGGCACATCAACAACTACGGTTACCGGGTACAGGATACCTGCTTCATAGACGCTGGAGTCTGTGAATTGGAAGAAGACAACCAGGTATCTTGACATGGATATAGAGAACTATCATAGACATGCAAAGGTGATGCCTTCTCAAAAAGCTGTTTACAAAGAATCTAGACATTTTGTAAATGGTGTGAGTGGCGTGAGCTCATTATTAGGCATTGTAACAGTATTTATGTGAACTGGAGCCTATTGGGATTATTTAAACTGTAACTGTCAGTAACAACTCTCAATTTCAGAACGAGTTCGCTCTCTGGTACACGATCTCCAATGTGGTTAGGGACAGTCGGTTCCAGCTGGAGCTGTCCACCATCCTGTGCCGCTGTCACAAGTATGAGGGAGGAAATCGCTACAGACTCAAGTACAGCAACGAGCATGGCATTCGCTTAAAACAAAAAGCGCCAGGTAAAATGCAACGTTACAGTTGAATGTTTTACATTATAAGCTTACTCAAATAGCGCTCTAAACCATTTGCTCTTTTGCTTTCAAAAGTTGCATGATTAACGAAGCTACCTCTCATTTTGGAACTGGGATAACAACAACAACTCCTGGTTCCTTTCACATGATATATATTTCTTATGTTGCTTTTCAATGTTTTTTTTTTTACAGTCGTAGACCAGACGTCTCCTGCAGACTTGCCATGCACCAATCAGGGTGGGCAGTGTCAGGACTACGCGGTGAGGACGTGTCTCGCAGGGTACGAGACCAACAAGTGTGGCGGAGACGCTTTGAGGAGATGCTGCCTTCAGTGTGACTCTTCATGTAAGTCTTCTGCCCATAGTGTTTGGAGTTAGCCTGTACAGTCAAACCTGTATTAGGGGCCACCTCTACAGAGGGGCCACCTGTCCATAGTGCCACTTTTTGTGCGGTCCCCTGGGTATTTGATCTACAAGTTACCACCTGTATACAGAGCCCACCTGTCTATAGTGGCCAAATTTGTCCGGTCCCTTGAGTGGCCGCAATAGACAGGTTTGACTGTATGTTGTCCAGCCGTATTGTTTGCGGAGAGGACAGAAGAGACTCGGGAGTTATATTAAATACGGCTGGATACCAGGTTAGTTTAGCGTCGTGAATGTTTACATATTGGGCAGTTTATTTAGTACATATTTGGCAGTTTGATACTTTATGGAGCGCTTTGTCCAAATACAGTCAAACCTGTCTATAGCGGCCACTCAAGGGACCGGACAAATTTGGCCACTATAGACAGGTGGCCTCTGTATAGAGGTGGTAACTTGTAGATAAAATACCCAAGGGACCGACAAAAAGTGGCCACTATGGACAGGTGGCCCCTCTGTAGAGGTGGCCCCTAATACAGGTTTGACTGTACTGATGATTTTTCTTATCTTGAACCATCAGGTCAAGCCAACCACCAGACATGGTCTGCAGGAGACAATGATTGTTCTAACGCGGGAGGTCAGTGTAAGATGGACAGTAACCTCTGTTACGGTCAGTACCAGACTGGGCTGTGTGGAGGACCCGCTGGAAGGAAGTGCTGTGTCCTAGGTGAGATATTTTCAATGGGACGTCCCCTTCCCACATCTCGGCTGTTCACACAGCTAAGCGGGGTGGGATGGGGGTTGGTTCACTATCATAACACACGACTCAGACGAGCTCAGGGTGGAGCCAGTGGAGTACAGCTGCCCTGAGCTCATCTTCAGTACAAAAAGAAACCTCTACTCTGTACATGTACTTGTATGACAAGAAATTTCCTTTATCTTATCTTAATTCCTTAGTTATATCTAGAAAGGGTATACCACCCCGTAAGGGGCAATATAACCCCAACGGTGCTATATTTAAAACACCGTATGACCATGACTGACAACTGACTGGCTGTTATATCTATTTGCTTGTATTATGTACTTTATTGGTTTGTTGTGTCATTGATATACTTAAGTTGATTTGCAGCTTTGTTATGTGTTTTGTTAATTCATTGGATTGTTTTGGTTCTGTATGCTGGGCACTTTGAAAACTGCAGCTTGTGTTGATATGTTATCCATGTATAAATGAACTGTGTGTCGCAATATCTTCAGATACGACGGCCTCTGCTTGTGTACAGGCCGAAGGAACGGCCCACCGGCGGAAACGCTGTGAGTCAAGTCATTTAGTCTCTACCTAATAAGCGACCAAAAGAACTAGGAACAGAAAGGGGCCAAATAACATGGACTTGTAGATACCTAATACATGTACTTGCTAAGTGTTTTTATAAATTCATAGTTGCATATTTTGAATAAACACTTTATATTGCAATTATTAGACGTACAACTATCTAGAGACTCTCTGGCTGCGTGGCTAATTATAACGTCTTTATTAACAAAATTTAATGCAATTTAGTGTCCGAGTGTCGGATCTCCTTCCTCTTTTTTGGAACTGCAATTGAAAATGCGTTTACTTAGTGATGGACGTTTTCCATGTTCTTTCGTCTTCAGGTTCTGGTGCGAGTTCTTCAGGATCAGGTGAGTTTTTGAGGCATATGCAATTTGTAACTGGGAGTAAGATCTACAAAGACATTCATTTTGGACCTTACATACACTTATTACAATATGGATCCTGATAGAATGCAATATCATGGTGAATTACCGTTACTGTTTGTATTTCGATTTAAATTAAATTTATATCACTTATTCGTCATTGTCACTTCTAGTGATTGGTTGAGCACTTCCCATCCCAGCCCTGTTCACACTTATCAGGTGGCATGTACATGTACCTTAGTTGAATTTTCCTTGCTCTTGTATAGTTGCAGATTTTTTATGATTACTCAAAATGCCAGTTTTCACATTTTTCATGTCTACACACAGCCTGTTAAGATTTGTCTCCAGCTCATTGTGTACATCTCTGTCCAATATCATGGAAATCTGTCTGCCATTTCTTTTCATTTCTTTCTCATTTTTCGATTTTAATTAAACTTGCCCTGCAGTTTCAGATCATGCTACTAAGGAGCCCATTCCTACATCTATACCACTTCTTTCTTACATCAGAAGTTATGTAGCACGGCAAACAAATCAAGGCCACAGTATGTCCAGGACAAAAGACACAAAAAAGAAGTTCTGTTGCAAGGTTACACACGAGGGGCCCAAAATTTACCTTGACTCTTTCCACATCTACCCATGCCACATATCATATATCATCACAATTCGTCTAGAGGTTCTAAATTTATGCTGACAAATATCCACACACAAACACACAAACCCCAACTAAAAGACAGCCAATAAAAAGTGATCAATTTTGTACAAAGTTTCCCTATGTACAATAACCATCCAACGACCTCTAGAATGCAAATGCCCCTTTTGTATCCTCACAAGCTTTTTTTACGACAATAGCTGCAAATGCCTGGGCCTTTCAGAAAGTACTTGAGTCCACAACTCTTGGAACTCTTGCAACATACACGTTTACACCAGGCTCTTCCCTGAGGTCTAGTCTATCACTATCATCATCTTAATTTATTTTGTAAATGTGAGATTATTGTTTTGCTTATAACAGTTTCTAATAATTACAAAAAAAAACTAACAAAGTCATGAAACAACAGTTATTCCTTTCTGTCAAGGTTGGCCAAGCTTTTCTCAGATGCAAAGCAACTACCCTCTTTATAGAAGCATCAGTTGGGATGGTCTGGTGGACCAAGAGGGTCTTCCTGCCTGGCTGAAAGGAGTAGCGGACAAGAACACCTGTGCCATGAGGGTCAGCCGTGCGCTCACTCACGCTGGTAAGATTACTTTCTGCCTGAGCCACAAAAATGTTATTTCTGTTTTTGTTGTACGTACTGTGAGTTAATGAGTTAATGTGATTTGAGAAGAATGTTAATATGTATTGGTTTTGAGGGTGAATGTTAACTAACAGAGCTGTGCAAGCATTATGAATTCCCTATGTAGTTTGTAGATATAAAAGATGCACGCTTTTGTCGGACCACTTGTACATTCTACTATG
>NC_049996.1:8488920-8491145 GCF_000003815.2 Branchiostoma floridae
TCTTCAAATCGAATCAACTCCGTCGTTCTTGGACCGAATGACTTGAAATTTGGCACAAGGGTAGAGTGGACCAATACCCTTAGGTGTTTTTTTTCATTTTTTTCATATCTACCTTTAAAATGATTTTATTCATGTTTTTTGTAATTTTTATGTACATTTTGCCCCCCTGTACCCTGGTATTACAGCCGAATGACCTGAAATTTGGTACAGAGGTGCCTTGATCATATGCCCACAAAGATCCAATAACAGTTTTGGCATACGGTACAACAAAATGCTTAATTTTGACATTTTTGACCCCAAAAATGACATTTTTGGCTCCTATACCCTCATTTTACAACCAAATGACCTGAAATTTGGTATGTATGATACTATGTATGAATGTATGAATGTATAATTTCTGGCATAAACCACTTCAAAATGATATATTTGGGGACTTTTTTGGTAATTTTCCACTGGCCAGAGGGTCAACGACAAGGTCGTTGACCTCTCCCACCTGAAGGCAGCATGTGCACATGTCTATATATACCAGTAACTTGATTAAAGAGGCAACCAATCACATAGCCTGAGTCAACATCCCGAAGGGGATTGGCAGCCAATCAGTGAGCCCAGTGTTATCTGGATGAGTCCATTCTGGCACGGAGGGGGGACATTTCTTTAAAATTCATCTTTGGACTGTTGATTATATAAAGTCTCTCAGTGGGAGTATTTTTGAACTGGGCTATTTTGCAATTTTACATGGGGTGTACTGGAAGAGTCCATTCTTGCACAGAGGGGGACATTTTTTAGAATATGTTTATGGACTTTGGTGATAAGATATGTCAAAGTGTTTCAGTGTAGTTATTTTATGACTGGTATATTTTGCAATTTTACATAGGTTGTGCTGGAAGAGTCCATTCTTACATGGAGGAGGGGATTTTTAAATTCCATTTTTGGGACTTCCCTCCAAGTCCAATTTTAGCGGATGTATTTTTGGACTGCACCACTTTACATAGGGGTATCGCAAGAAGAGTCCATTCTTGCATGGGGATGTTTTCAAATTTAGCTTTAGACAGGTGATGATTCAATATTCCATTTTAGCGGAGTGTTTTTGGACTGGTCTATTTTTACCTTGTCATGCCTTTTTTGCTTAGTTCAACTTTGGACTGGGTTGCTTAATCAAAAGGCCATGTTTTCAGTGGGAGTATTTCTGGACTGGTCTATTGTGAAAATTCACATGGGGTGCTCTGGAAGAGTCCATTCTTGCACTGGGAATTTTGTAAGATTCATTTTAGGGTGTCATTAAGTGCCATTAATAGAAGTGACTTTTAAACAAAGTGTTCCATTTTTGCACATGGGTGATTTTGGAATAGTCTATTGTTGCATGGGGAGGGAGATGGCTGAAATATGCTGTATTTGCTCTCAAGCAAATGTCGGCCTTTCTAGTTTAATTTATATTTACAAGGCAGTATTTGATGTAACAGTTTAAAGTTGAATTCTCTTAGCTTGTTATCTTTAATGTCTACAGTTAGCCCTTTCCACATTAGCTGATTATTCAATACAATGATATGTAGTAACTCCCCTAAGTTATCAATACTCTTTCTCTCTGTAAATATATGCTTATTTAAATGGTTGTATACAGTTTTAGATATAGCCTTCTCTACTGGTATAAATTTATCTTGAAGCAATCCAATTTGTGTTGGTTGAGATTCTAATTTATTTTATATATTAATAGTTGGTTAGAGTGCTGAGCTAATTTTGTTTTCCATTCTTTTGGTATCGCATTAAGAAGGTTATTGTGCTCAGCCAAAAAGTTTTTGGTATCGCTTAATTTTTCCAATAGTGTCCTTGCTGATATAAAACTACCACCAGGAAAGATATCTTTAATCTGAATCAGGTCTGCGTTTATCCAATTTTCATAAAATAAAGTTTTTCTCTTTAAAGTGATATTATGATTACCCCAAATTACTTCATTCAGTATTTCTTCTAATGTCTGAGGTTGTTTAGTTATCCCCCCTCCTGCTTTATGCCAAGCAAGGACAACAGCTTTATAGAAGTTGGGTAATGTTGGGATTTCTGGACAATGATCTTTAGATAGGAAATTCATTCTAAAAATCAAATTATCATCACCATAATATTTAAGGTAAAAGTTGGGAATCAATTTCCACTGGGCCATAGGTCCATTACAAAGTCTCCTGACCCATGAAGCCAATAGACTTTGAATCGTGACATCTAACATTAACCATTGT
>NC_049996.1:8491245-8495450 GCF_000003815.2 Branchiostoma floridae
TCCAGTTGTTTATGACACTACTTTACCATATAGGGTTAGTTTTCTACTTTTCCACAAGTTAAGTGTGTTCTTCAGCTTCTCTATTTTCTTTTCCCAATTTAGGAGTTCACATACACTTGGGTCATGGCCAAAGTAAACACCAAGTGCTTTAATGGGTTCTTTTGTCCAATCTAAGTCTAAGATTCTTTTATCTTTTTTCTCCCACACACCTATCCACACAGCCTGGGTTTTAGATTTATTAAGTTTAGTTCCTGCTACCTTACTAAATTCTGTTATAACCTCTACTGCACTTAGTATTGAATTTTCATCTGCTAAGATTAATGTTGTGTCATCAGCTACCTGGCTTATTTTAATTTCCTCACTACCCTCATCATGTGGAACTAAGATCCCCTTTACATCTTTAGATGTTCTAATCTTGGTGGCCATACAGCAGACAAGATAATGGGCAACCCTGCCGTATACCTCGGCTTAATTCTATAGGCTCTGATATCCAGCCGTTATTTAATATATTACAGCAAGTATCTGTGTATAGTATTTTTATCCATTCTATAATTATAGGGCCGAAGTTAAATTTGTGTAGAGTTTTGTACATGAAATCCCTATTTACAGAGTCAAAGGCTTTCTCAAAATCCAAGAACAATAGAGCTCCAGTAATTTTTTCGTGTTTAGAATAGAAAATTATGTCATTTATTATTCTGATATTTTGTCCAATGAAACGCCCATTAATATATGCCGTTTGACTTTGGTTTATAGGTTTATAAGAAGAAGGAAACACTTTTGAGATGAAAATTGCAACCATTACTCCGCTTTTCAGTACCCACAATAGGTTCTGAATAATAGGTAGAGAACAGCAAAATAGAAACTGAACATGGGGGTGACTTTTCTTAATATTGTTTTGTCCGCATCACTGTAGTTGCTTCTTAAAAATAGATAATACAGGGTTTTTAGAACCCTATATGTTATTGTAAAGGAGGCCGCAATCTCACCCACCAACAGGAGAAAATCCATTTTGTTGGTAACTGTATATTTTCCATCCTAACAGGGACACCAAGGCATCATCGTGTTCCAAACCTGTGGATTCACGTCCGCTACCGGGCACGTGGACCTGTGGACCGGGTCGAACTGCGTCGGGAACTGCCCTGGGTACTTTAGATATTGTAACGACACCAGGCTGTTCGAGTTCAATTAAAGACAAATTGATGACCGTTCATGATACTACAAGTTCATCCAGTGATGTCAACATACGGTCACTTTTAACGAAGAATTTGATGTGATTGGCACAGTGTTTGTTGCGCTCTTATTCAGTTCTAATACTTTAGCCATTTCTTGTGCATTATATTACATGCCAGCAAACGGATACGTTCTAAATGCAGTACATTGTCAGAGTTCTATCAAGTCTCGTAATGCAGCTGTTGGTAGATATTAGTGCTTGCTGCAGTCACAAGTACCAGATTTGTCCTTTTGTATAAACGGACTCTACCCGACTTATTTCTTGTGTGCCAGTGCTGCCTTATTTTTTTACTGTAACAACTGTTGAACGTTCAAAAATTGTCAGCTGTTGAGCGTGATTCACTACTACGAAAGCAGCATATTAGAAGATTGATCTAATAGATTTTGAGTAAACGTATAGAAGTACTAAGTATATTGTTACTGCCAATCTCTCCATTATTCTTTAAACCAAGACCAAGGAGGTTGATTGGTACATACGTTATTGATGAGCAAATGCAACAAGCAAGATAAAACTTTTGCACCAAATGAAAGCAATTGATATGTTGAAAGTGATCAAGTATGTCAACTAATAATGCAAGTCATTTTAAGGATTCTGTGCTTTTGTGCTCTGTTGTTAGAATACGGCCTGAGTAGTTCTCGGCATGGTTCAACTTTCGTGCCTTCCTTGCTATTTCTTATCTTTTCTGATAGTTTACATTATCAAAGCGCCATGGCCGTGTGTGGTACAAGGCAAATCTATCGGAGGGTTAGTATATTTCATCAAATTACATTTTTGCTATCTATTGCAAGAATCAGATACTCAAGCGTTAAACCTCTGTACGTTAAAAAATGGGCCAAATATTATTTTCCGGTAACTGAATCATTTAGAAATGACTACAAGAAATAAAGGTCATCATCATTGTCACCGCTCAACAATGGCACCTAGCGAAGGGTATACGGATGCACAACATGTATGTGTGACGTCACAAAAGCCTGGCCTTGCGCGAAGTTGCTTGCGAAAACAGTCTGAAAAACAGACGGGTTTTTACCATACTCGGTACCATTTACATCATAGTATGTTTAAAGTTATTTTCGGTGATCTACTTGACCCTTGCCCCGTTTTGTTAAACATTGTTATTCTGTTGGGAAAGCACTTAATTTTCAAGCATCGCCAGGGGTCTCATTGCTTAGAATGATTGATAATTTGTTTTTTATATGTTCTACTTTTCGAATTAGAAAGTATTATCTCTAAAAGAATAGGCAAAACTAAAAAAAAACACGTTGGAAAGTGGGAAATTGTTTTGATATGTATGAATGAATATATGAATTGTTATTGGGATTTTACGTCTTAAGTTTATTACTACTGCATCATTTTGTTACCCATGTGTGCCAACTGCTTTTTGTCAGTGTCATGTGTGTCCTTTTGTTTGAAACAAATATATATATATATATATATATATATATATATATATATATATATATATATATATATATATATATATATATATACTTGTTTGTGCAATGGTAGCTCCAACCTTATAAATATGTATACTTACATAGTACATTCATTCTCTCCAATGTACATGATTCTATCAGCATTGCAGAGCTGATGGTACCGTGTCAGATACATCTGCAGTACCTCGTACGTCTGTAAGATGACTCTACTAAACTGTAAACCTACACATACAATGTGAGAAGTTATGATACAAATGCAAGCTAATAAGGTATAATTTCTCGTGCAGAGGACCCCCATTCAAATAATGAAACACTATCTTATAGTAATACGGTCGCCAAAAAAGTTAATTATGTGTTGTCAATAATGGGAACCGCTTACTGTCTCCAGTTTTACATACCTGCCACACGACAACTCTTGAGTTCAGTTTGAAGGGAATATAACATTTGTTAGTCCCTATTTCTGGTTCTCTTCATGTTTGTTCACCTTCCATATAATCGGTCCCAGGCTATGATTTGCAAACCTGTCAAAAACCAAAAAGTACATTGTATGACGCAATAAAGTGCTTACTCTTACTTCCCCAATTTACGTGTGTGACCTGTCTTGTCTTAGCCTCTAAGCAGACGTGTCACAGAAGAGACGAATGTGGCCAAATAGGGACAAATAAGTTGCCATGGGAACTCAGTCTTTTGTTGTCTATCCATCTATCCCGCCGGCCGCGGCTTGTCAGTTTACTAGGCTTTTATTCCTAACTTGGCCAAAGTTCCCTATTCGGCCAGGTGGGAGTCTGGTAGAGACTAGATCTTGTCTGGCACGCGACAACTCTTGGGTTCAGTTTGAAGGTTACATGTCAGATCCTATTTCTGGTCCTCATCTCTGTGCTATGAAGTTCACAATACAATTAATTGGCCACAGGCTATGGTTTGGAAATCTGCCCAAAACAGAACTGTCAACATGTGCATATACACTATGTGGGCAGTAATAATGTACTTGCAAATAACATTTCATTTCGTGTAGAGAAAATGTTCATGTTGAAGACGCCTCCAAAGAAAAAAAAAAGACATCCATGTCATGGCACCATACGGTCATCAAAAAGTTAATTGTGTGACGCTAATTGTGAAGTGCTTACAGTACGTTTCCCCGATTGTACGTGCGTTGTTGGTTTGGCACTTTGCAACGCTTGCAAGGGATTCATGTGAAGGTTACGCAACAGTTACATGCTATTTCTCGTTCTCCTGTCAATGCAGTTCACTGAGAAACAATATAATTGGCCATGATTTGCAATGATCAGTCAAAACGAAAACTGTAAACCTGTGTATAGTTTTGAGTCGAAAGTACTGATACAAATTTACTTATAAAGCTCAACTGCTTGCATTAAATCCCTTGCAAAAGTTGTCAAGTTGTGTAACCTTCACATTGAAAGTAAATGTTTCGTGCCGGGGACCCCTTCGAACAAAAAAAGTCTGCACATGGCATGTACTTCGCCACACTCACGTGTATGTTACTGTTTTGAGCTTCCAATACTCCGCTGGGAAAGCGTGCG
>NC_049996.1:8497793-8501186 GCF_000003815.2 Branchiostoma floridae
TGGTAGATTTTTGTCATCTTTCGAAAATTAAAGTTTCTACTCAAGAGATCTTAAACCTTGAGGGTAGGCTAGCAGCTTCTTTGTCGGTGTATCTAGATTTATTCCATTATTAAATGGTAAAAAGCATTCATTCATTCCATAGTGATGAATACAACTTGTTTTCAACCATGGCAGTGAACGTGTCTTTGATCCAATAATCAAGATACCCGAGGGATCTATTTCTTTTAATTGCATTGTCCTTTGATGTAAGGAACAGAAAACCTGATACTGGCTCTAAGGTGCGTACCACGCAAGCGCAACCATATGACCGTTTGTGACACCCGGAGTTGGTGTTGAGAATCTCACGTAAACACTTACTTTGATGCCGCCGTGTCCCAGGAAGTAGGCCGCACTTTGAACTATCATTTTTTTAAACACGTAGCCATGATTCATGTTGAAACCTTGCAAAAATACAACCATTCAAAGCGGAGAAAAGAAAACACGTCTCTTCGTGTTGGCTGTGTCCGTCAGTTCCTCTTTGCTAATGACGTTTTAAGTTTTAATGAAGGAGAATTCTTATTACACAACCAGCAGGTACTTACATTGCTTACGTTTCCTATTGAGTGAGTAAAATTGTTGTCAGGCGCTAAAATGACCATGAGTATAGAGAAAATGTTGTGTTGGTTTTCCAATGTTAAAAAGATGACAATATTGTCATACAAGCGTGTGATGGACAATCACTCTCTCGAATATGGCAAGTCTACTGGTTTGCAGTTCTACTTTGACGGGCCTTCCCCGCCTTTCTCTTTGCCTCGACGGCTGCTCAAGCGTGTACTCGAGGGTCTAAGCTACACTAGCGCACAAGTCCAATATTCGGACGGATTTTGCATAAAGTATTACATTTTGTCATATCATGAGCTCAATATAAGATACAACCTTCACGGCAACTGAAATGTCATGTGATTCATCTATACAGATGTAATGTTACTTTTTATTGTTATGAAGTTGACTTCAGCTTGACAAAGGAGGGTAAAAGAAAAGTAAAAAAAAAGGACTACAGGCATCACGAAGGACGGCTTCGCATATTCTCCAAGCAGAGGTTGAGTCGCGGAGATATAGTAGTAGTCGATATTGCGACGGTTTTTGCATTTATTATTTAAACGTTAGGTGTTACATTTTGTCATATCATGAGCACAATATAAGAAACAACCTTCACGGCAACTGAAATGTCATTGACACGCAAGCATACAGGAGTGAGCCGGTAAAAATCCCGACTACTACTATATCTCCGTCCGACTCAACCTCTGCTTGGAGAATAGAAGTCGCAGGTGGCGTCGGTCAGCGCCTGCGTATTCGACAGAGCAAACATGCGCGACGTGACAGCGTTATCTTGGACGTTGCCACGCAAGTGAGCGAACGTTGACATGTACGATGACCGTACGTGAACGAACGTTGACACTTGACACGCACCCAGTATCCACCAGGCTAAAGGGGGTTCACACGTGCGTAGGTTGATCATTACATGTAAGTTCTCGGCCTTGCCCAGAAATAATAAACACAACTCAGATTTCAAGGCATATATGTCTTTTATGAATGTGTACCAAAATTCAAATTATTGTGATCATTACTTTACAGGCAACGCCCAGTAAAGGTAGGTAAGAAAAAAAGGGGGAAACGTGGAGAATTGAACTGCGACCTGAGTAAGGTGTGCGGGTTACACTGCTTAAGGGCTGACGTCAGAGTTGCGTAGGGTCTAAGCTCTCCTGTTTTGGTCAAAATTTGTTCAGTTCAGTATATTGATAAAAGCCTTCATACTACGAAGCTGTGCCTCGAAATTTGAGTTGTGCTTATTATTTCTGGGTGACGCCGAGAACTTATTGATCATTCCTCGTATATAAAAGTATTCAAGTCCGTATGAGGTCCGTCTTTGCCTCTACCAGGCTCCACAGGTTGCTGGAAAAATAATCGAAATTGGAGAAATATAGCCAGATAACATGTCAGAGGATTTAGCTGGGTCGCAAATCATACTCCTCTAGCATATTATGTATGATCTATATTTCCCCAATTTTTACTATTTTTTCAGCAACATGTGGACTCTGCTTGAAGAGTTCGTAGGAAGGCCATGTGGAGGCTAACACGCACGCGAGCAAATCACTGCTCCGCCACATTTGATCGGACCATTAGGAAATCGTGGGCTTGTCACTTCCCACATCCAGCTATCGGTAACCATGGCCGCAAATAGCAAATGATTGGTGACGTAAGTTACAAGACTAAAGCATAGTAACCAGAGAAAATGGCTATGCGGTTGTATAGATGACATCCGCGCGCGAAACAATTTTCGTTCATTTCCAGAAAAAAACGACCATACCGTGAATTCAAGCCTTGCCCATCTGTACGAAGTTAGTTTATATAACATAGGAATTGTAGGAAGTAGCAAATATAAATCGGAAAGCGGGACTTATGTTTTAGAATACCAAATTCAATTCCAAAGTTAAAGAAGAAAATGCGTAAGAGCGAAATAAAGAATCTATTGCATCTGTATATACTATAAACTCTGTGTCCAGAGCCATTTATTGAAACCTTCCTAGCCTTCCTGCCTTTTCCGGCATATTTTCCTTTCCCGGCGTATTCCCGGTTAAAAATCGCGAATACATCGGTGAAGGATCGGAGGCTACGGTGAAGTAATCTCCAAGCAGATCCTACGGTAGCATAAGATAGTATCAAACGCTGGCAGAGGAGTGAAGCCGGCTTTTGAGTGTGTTTCGCTACATGGCAAATGTACACCTCTTGGCTGACTACACTCCTTGGCCAGTTTGGTACTATCTTATGCCATTGCAGGATCTGCTTGGAGATTACCGGTGGAGGAGGCTAGGGACAAGGACGTTATGCTTATCACAACGTCAATGCTATACTAGCAAATACTGTAAATGCAGAAACTTTCGCGGTGGATTAATGTTCGCGGTTTTCGCGGCGGCCACTTCACCGTGAATTTAAAACCATCGCGAACATTTTTCCATATCAGTAAGAGACTACAGTGTATGGTGCTACCGCGAAATTAAAACCACCGCGAAAAGTCCATTTTCCCGCTACCGCGAAATTAAATCCCCGCGAATTTAAATGCATTGATAGTAAAAGTGGACAACATCAGAGATTTCCTGTCATTACCATACCACCAGGAGTGGGTTGGCCCCAGGGATGGCTAGAGCTGGGCACAGGCAGGAAGAATCATATTAGGAAGTGCGGGTTGAAAAGAATCACGATCAAAGGGCGGACCGGATATTCCCTTAGTCTGTCTTTCATTTCCTTTTAAACGGAAGCCACATCCAAATGACCGGAAATCTAGTATTACTATTTATATTTTGATCATCGGAAAATAAGTCAAATGTTGCCACCTCCGCAGACATGTGGAGCGGC
>NC_049996.1:8501286-8506854 GCF_000003815.2 Branchiostoma floridae
TAAAGTAAGCGCAGAATTTGACGATAGTTATATCGTGGTTTGTTAAGAAGACTCGGGTAATCTTAATAGGAAGGCAATAGTCCGGTACCCGGATGGAAAATCGCTCCCCGTAAAACTTTACTACTTTCCAAGCAGAGGTCGAATCGCGCAGATATATAGTAGTAGTCGAAAAAATTACACTCGCGCTCTTCCTAGTGAAACTACTATTATATATCTGCGCGATTCGACCTCTGCTTGGAAAGTAGTAATGTTTTACGGGGAGAGCGCGAGTGTAATTTTTTGGGAAACTACTATTATATATCTGCGCGATTCGACCTCTGCTTGGAAAGTAGTAAAGTTTTACGGGGAGCGATTTTCTAGCCCGGTTACCAGCCTAAAATTTTACTTGTATTTTTAGGGTAGTGAGTGTAAAGAACCAAGGTAGAATTAGGATGGTACCCAGGCTACGATTTTCAACATTGGTTAAGGTTCTCTATGCTGGGGGGATGGGGGGGGGGCGCATATTTTCCACAGGTATAAAGGCCCATGTTAGAAATAATGAACGCCGCCGCCGCGAGAAAAAAAGTACATTAGGGTCAGTACAATAATTGTTAGTTTGTTTATTTTTATTCTTCCAGGGGTATATGTCGCCTGGCTGGCGTTTTTTGAAGTTCCGTAGGTGGGGGGAAACCCCGTACATACATAAATGCAACATAACAGTGATCGATAACAATATCAAATCAAATAGATGATAATACAGCAAGAATAAATCAACATATATTAACGCAAGTTTACTAAATACAAAATAAGACAAATCAAATGTACAGCCTTAATCCTAATATCACTAGAAATCATAATCAAAATGAAATGAGAATTCTTACAAGAAACAGGAACAGGAAAAAAAGACATAACGGATTACATTTCAGACCATGTAGTATTCTGGTATTTCTGTGGTATACACTTTTACCTAGCCTCCATAGCAGGCTCTCTGGGGCCTTTTTTGGGCTCATAATACACTTTTGCTGGCCATTTCTATTTGTACTCGGTCGCTGATTGCTGGCGTTTTCTGATTGCCGGCCTCCAAGTGGAGGCTACTTTTACCAGTAAACGTACCTCTGGTATATGATTTGTCTGACCCTTGCCTCTTCCCTCGTGATATCAATGAAAAGTGGCCTGTGGGCCGATTTGAGCTTTCATGAACAAACCTCACTGGCAATGGCATGTTTACAAGCCTAGTTTTTGAACTGCCAAATCCTTATCATTGTCCGCAAGTCAACCCGCTCAGAACAGCCGACTTTTGATGTTTTGATGTTTTTTCCAAGGTTTATGGAGGACTCTATTAGTCTAGGCGATTTGTGCAAACATTGCTCAAATTATGGTAAAAGGACGAAACTTTGCATACGTGTTCTGTACAACAATAGAAACATTTCCAGGGGTGGAGTCAAAAGAAACGTACATTTACGTACGAAAATTTATGCTTTTACCACATTTTGAGCAATTTTAGCTATATTTTGTACCAATCGCCATTGTTCACAAGTCAACCCGCTCAGAACAGCCGACGTTAAGTGCTTTTATGTTTTGTTTTTCAAGGTTTATGGAGTGCTATACAGTCTTTACATATATACATATATACAGTATTAGTAGAACGTCCTTGCACGCTGATGTCAATCACCTTGTCGGGCACTGACCTCTGGTTTGTCGTGTATGTAACATCCGGGAGTTAGGAACACCAGCTGTGTCGCTGTTGTACAGCGCTTACCTTCCTCCTTCACCGGCGTCTCTAGGGCATTGACGAAAGTTGCGACTTTTATCCGGGAATACGACAGGAAAGGAAAAAAGAAGAAATATGCCGGGAAAGGAAAAATGCCGGGAGAAGAATATATACCGGGGTGGGGAGGGGGGGGGGGGGGTACCGGCCCTAGTACTAGGCCCAGGCCCTAAAGACGCTGTTGTACAGCGCTTACCTTGAGAGAGTAGGAAATGAAACATGTTTTTATATGACCAAAACGAACGAACACGGACTATGAACGCTGAGCTTTCGCTCTACTAATGTTTTTAGTATGTACATGTACATATAGTGATATATATGATTTAATAGGACTAGATAAAATCTGTATCTGTTTTTTTCTGTTATGTTTCATCTGATCTTACCTTCCCCATGACCTCAATGAAAAGCTGCCTACAGGTTGATTGAGCTTCTCATAAATAAATAAAGGTTAAAACAAACAAACAAACAAACATATCTTCATTGTCGCAATGCTAGTAGATTCATCTTGCGTTATGAACGATTACCCTCATGTATCAATTAGTTTATTCATGTACTAAATGTATTTACAAAGTTTAATGGTCTTAAATGTTTTACTTTCCGTTGTACAAATGGCGGGGTTAATATGAGTCGTCACAACTTGACGTCGCCGCCACTTCGTCACCGTACTTTTATTCGTATCTTTCTCGTTATCTTCTTCAATAAAGTTTAATTAAAAACAATTAGCGATCCGCCGGCTAAAAGTAGTGCCAGTTATAACTACCACCAGAAGGCACATATTAGAGATAAAGGAACCAACTGTTGGGAACACTAAAAGGTCCTTGAACAACTAATAACAGCAATGGCATGGAATGTTGAAATAGACTGTACACTTGCACGGCAGTAGTACCATTCAAAACCATTCATGTTACTAAAATCAAGTAATGTTTTTACATGCCCAACACTAGGTGACGCTGTATGCCAATCAGTCACATAGAACACAAACCCATTTTAACACGACTTTCTTATCTGACCTAAACTGGAACTTCAGTACGCCACAACACAATAATAAAGAAATGTCTCATTTCTAGCTACATTACAGATACATGCCTCACATGTGAAATTCACAGGTTGAGGCCTTGAATAAATCAATCCTCCAGGCGACCTACATACAGGGACACACCGAAATAGATCTAGAACCTCTCCACAATAACGACCAATTAGACACTACCTGGCGGTGCTTGTCTGTGTTGACAAAAGCTCTGTCATGGATACTACATCCTGGTAAAATCACCAGAGGGTGGGACGTCGTATTTTCAACAGGTTGTATGGCACCTAAAAAAGACGTCTCTGTAACTACTGTTAGTTTCATTGCAGTTAATATGTTGAAGAAATTCAGTTTCTTTTTTAGTTTATGTGACAGCGACATCTTTTTACTACACCTAAAATGAATGGACGTTAAAACGCACACATCAATGTTTTTTTTTTTCAAGAAACACACTCACAGAACATCACACATATATACCCACACACAGACACTCACACATATGCGCGCTCACAGGCACTCACACATTTGCATACACACACAGGCACATATGCACACGCATAAAAAACACACACTCACACACCTGCACACACAGACACACATATGTAGCCTCTATCAGGCTAGATCCACGGAGCCCAGCAGAGCCTACATACGTACACACACACACACACTCACTCACACATATGCACACACACACAAACACACACAGAGACTCACATACGCACAAAACATACATGCACACGCACAAAAGGGAGACCAAATGATTGACGCACACACACACACACACGCCAGTACACGTTTTTGCCCATAACAATATGATTTTATGATATGTATGAAATTTAATTGATAGATGACTCTGACTCTGAAATGTTTAGGTGGATCTTTGATCAAGTGAATCCACTCTCTAGTACCGGGACACACCAAAATGGAATCGTGTGCAATGGGCACGTATAGATACCAACCGTCCGTGATTGGATTTGACGTTGTGAAAAGAAGCCTGTCACTGACAATGAGTTCAACACACTTACATCTCTACACACATGCGCGACGATAGCTTAAGTTAATACGGCATAGTTACCTGCCTGATAATGGAGGTATTGTTTTAGGTCTAGATCTGTTTGTTTGTTTAGGTCTAGATCTGTTTCTTCTCGTTACAGTGTTGTTTCATAACACTCTAAACTCTTTTTTTTGCGAGAGACTAGTCAGGCTGGTCTCTTCCCCTTTAAATCCTCATCTGTAGTCACAGCTTATGTTAGATACAAGCTGTGACGCTCTTCATATATATCTTTCTGTACCTTGCATCCCAAATATATTTGTATCATCAAAGGCAAGGAGAGTTGCAGACGATGGTGTGAACACGTGGCTTTAGATTTCCCTATTGCCGCCAAGTAGTCTCTAGGCAGACGTGTCAGCTGGATTTTTTTAAGAGAAGAATTTGGCCAAATAGGGACAAATAAGTTGCTACATGTATGGGTGGGTGCTCAGTCAATCTTTTGCAGTCTACGGCCAGCTATCCGCCGGTCGGCCAGTTCACTCCTAGGCCTATCAACTCCTACTAGACCCTAGACTAGTACTTTTATTCCTAATTTGGCCATAGCCCCCTATACCTACTCCGCCAGGCCGGAGTCTGGAAGAGACTAGTATGGCATAATCCAAGGAGGTTGAAAGAGGTCTTTTTAACCTCCTTGCATAATCTGAATCTGTATAACACAAACTCTACTGGGGGCCCCAAAGCCCTTTTCCGTAGAGCGTAATCGGCGGTTTTAATTCTACGTACTCCGTAGCGGGACCGCTCGAATTCAACGTAGAGCGTAATCGGTGCATTTTGCGTCGAGCGATATTGGCCCCTTTAATTTAACGTATTACGTAGAAGCTAACCGGATTTTACCGTAAAACGTAATTCATATTAATTTTTCGTCAAGCGTAATCAAAGTTTCATTAAACTTAACTAGTCTACCGGCAAATTTTACCCGCAAAAATGCTGGAAATTGCGTTTCAAAGGGTCCAGATTTCAAAATTTCGCCGGACATTACTTGCTATGGCTCAACACTTCGGCACTGGACATGGTGAAAATATGTTGCGGGAGCGTCGTCCCCCAACTAGTAGAAATCTTTTTACCGACCTTAGCTTAGTTAACAAGCAAAATGTGCCCCTTAAATGCAGGAAATGGCATTTCAGAGGGTCGAGATTTCAATTTTTCTCCGGGCGCCGGGCGGCCCTTGCCAAGGCTTGCGCGCGACGGCTTGGGCCTAGCCTCCGGCGCTCACGACTCTCCGGCGCTCGTCGCCCTCAAAGACGTTTCTCTGACAGAAATGTCATTACATTGAGCATATGGTCTGCCAGCAAAATTTGTCCCTCAAAATGCAGGAAATGGTGTTTCAGAGGGTAAAAATTTCCCAATTTTCCCGTACCTACCTTGCGACAGTTCGACTGTTCGTGCTTTCGGCACTCGAAATCTGAAAATGATGTTTGGGGGCGTTGCCCAGCTTAAAGCTAAAACCATGTGAATTTCTAATTGGATGCTATTTAACTTAGCTTAGTCTGTGAGCAACATTTGCCCTTCAAAATGCTTAAAATGGCGTTTCAGAGGGTCAAGATTTCACAATATTCCCGGGGGAGCATGCCCCCAGACGCCCTAGGATTGTCGCGCCTCCGCTTTCGGTGCTACAAGTGCTGAAAATTACGTCACATGAGAAATTTGCTGTCGCCTCCTTTGGCCAGCAAGACGTCTTTAGAAGCTAACTTTTAATCTTATTGATGGAATTATCAGTTTTGTTTAGATCTCATCTTCAACACCAAC
>NC_049996.1:8507281-8508167 GCF_000003815.2 Branchiostoma floridae
ACCCCCCCCCCCCCCCCCCCCTTTAGGGGCCCTCTCTACTGTCCGGGGCTAGCGGGCTACCCGGCTGTAACGGGCCAATCCCCCCCCCCCCCCCAGCAATATTGGGCGTGCTATAGAGTCCATTCCAAGTCACCATGAGGGGTTTTAGTATCAAATGTCCTAGACATATAATTACCAAACTTTAAATTAGATTCTAAACAATGGCAGCAAACATCCGCACGGTGTCTCGGAATTGATTCTACTGAAACGAGATTTTAACTTAAGCGATATACGGCAATAGTTTAAGCCTGATCTAAAAATCAAGCTAACTGTTGCGGTATATCGCTTTGATTAGTTCATCATCAATGATGCATGTTCTCGCCCTGAAACCGTAATGTCCTATCTTGTCACTTTGCTTATTTGTTCTGTCCTTGCTCTATTCGCCTGGAATGAATAGCGTCTCACCGGGGACCGATAGTCCCAGAAGTAGGGCACATCTTTATTAGGTAGTGTTTTATAGTTCTTCCCGACACATGCCCTTGACCCAGTTACTGTTTGCAGTGTTTTTGAGAGATCCACCATACATTGCAATTGCTGAGATTTTTATGTAACGCTGCATGTAGATCACCTTTATCTGTGGTGTAACCTATGTCTGTTGCATTTACTAAAAATGTGTGTCTAGGGATTTTCAGGTAGACGAACCGTTCGGGTTCAAAAAACAAATTTATTATAAGGCAGTGTGTTTGTACCGTCCTTCGACTTGACGATCCCCAAATACCCTATTTTTTAAATACAACGGATATAGGCTACCCCAAGGATAAAGGTGACATAGGGTGATTCTAAATGCATACAAGTCTCAGACACATGGCAAATATTACGGAGGAGTATGCCGTGACCAGCTCCGACC
>NC_049996.1:8508267-8511558 GCF_000003815.2 Branchiostoma floridae
TATATGTCTCTCCCTGTCTCTGTCTCTGTCTGTCTCTCTCTTTATTGGGGGGGGGGGGGGGGGGGGTGTTGCTAATCCTATCACATTTCATGGAATTAACGTTACTAAATTTTTAGTTAACGCTTAATTCTTAACCGCGCCAAAGATAGCCCATGAAAACGTGTTGAAGCAGTCGCGGAGTCAGACAAACGAGGGGTCGTTAACCCCCCACCGTAGGAATCTGTCCGCTAACACACACTCCCTCTCACACTAGATATATACCTTTATTGGGGGATTGTTGTTATACTATGATCACATTCCAGATGCTTTTAATATTTACCGCGCCAAAGATAGCCACTGAAAACGTGTTGAAGTAGTGCTAGTCTGTGTCAGACAAGCGAGCGGTCGTTAACCCCCACCGTGGGAATCTGCCCGCTAACTTCAGTCCAGTGACCCAGTTTTCCCGCCGTTTCCCCGCCTTGTCTGTCCCCATTGGCCGCGCCAAGGTCACGCCGTAAAAATGGCGGTTCAAAGTCGGGCGCGAGGCATAAACGAAGGTTTACGCATGCGCTCTGTGGTTTCCCTCCGGACGCGCCGAACTTACCGCAGACTAGGAAATGACTGTCAAATGAAGACTCCAAGGTCACAGTCAACATCGGCTTTTCTGTGATAAGCTTCCCCATACATCAATCTCTTCCCTTGTACGTGTACTTTATAATAGAAGAACGTAGTTGCGGTAGTACTGGTTACGAAATCGTATTTGTCTGCCGACCCCATGCACCTTCTTTCGCCCTTTTCTGTTTCTTTACTTTCCTCCGTTTTCCCCTTTCAATAGTTTTTATAACAGTTGCACATTTTGTGTCTATTAAAAACAAAGTGGCTCTCCAATTATGGAAACATTGATATTCCGACAGGTTAGTTTTTTTTTCCGGGACAACGTTCTACTGAAGAAGAACAAGAACAATGACAATGTATACCCACTGACCGTACCAACTGTTTCCTAACGTTGTAAATATCTATTTTGTTAGCGAGAATAAAGTAGACATTGGAACGAGGCTACTATGTCGAGACAACGATAACTATTTTTAGTTTTGTGAACTTTGAATCTGTTTATAACTTTCAGTTTGAACCAAATCTCTGCGCGTGTGTGTTTGCGCACCTGGTAGTAAAATAACATCACATTGAACACGTCTACACAACTGCGCAGGCGCTGTAGGGACGGGGGACACACATACGTGTATCAGTTCGAGGGGACTGTTTGTGTGCGTGTTGTGTTGGGGGGGGGGGTCGCTTTGTTTAAAGTTCGCGGGAGAACATTGAGCAGTGTGATCTTTATATCAATACAACAAATGTACAGCGACTTTCGTATGGTCAAGGAGGTTTAAAAAAAATCCTTGGTATGGTCTTCTGCATGCATACAAACATACATACATACATGCAAACAAGAGGATACAAAAGGGGTAACCAAACAAGCATATGAAAGCATCAACATGTTGTGTTTAGCGTATCTGGTTCCAAGGTCTAAACATACTGTGACATATTTACCTATTTATACACAGTGAGCTAAAATTACTGAGAGTATTTTTCTCGGTGGATAGGTCACAGCGAAAATCGTAGTTAACCTAAGACGACCTCTAGTAGAATGTATTTCCACCTTCACAGTATGTGCGTGGGGCTTTGTCTTTGTTAGTTTTCCCCAGCCGTGGCGACGTGGCCTTGGCGGCATTCATATCAGTTCTGCTCATTTACATCTGGCCTATATTTTAGCTATTCAGGGTGCGCCGCACTGCGCAGTCTGACCGAGAATAACCCCAGAGACTCGTGATCAGCATGATTATATAGCTTATTTTTCTGTGGTGACCTTCCACAAACTCGTGGGAGGGAGGGGCGTATTTTTGCTTTCTAATTTACGATTCAGACTGAAGTAGCATAACAACAAGTTATATCATCAACAAACTCTTTGCTGAAAAACGAGTGAACGGCATTTTTGGAACTTTCTTGGTCACACAGTGTTAGAACCTAGGGAGGTTCTTTGTTTGCTGGCAGCTGTCTGTACCCAAATAACGGGGCTTTTGTTAAATGGCGAAGCGACATTTTGCCCCTTATCATTATAGCATTGTCAAAGGCCTTATTTCAACGCTTTTTCAAATTAAGTACAAAACGTTTTGTTCTTAATAAATCGTTTGTTTTCCTTATTTCATAAGTGACACAGAATGTATTCCTGGCCTTTCATCGTGATTTCTTTTTTCTTTTTGGACATTTTTGCTTCCAACCTACGTTTGAATTTCCGTAGTTTATCCTTGGAAAGACATTTGCATTCAGACAGATTATTTATTAATCAGTCTGAACGCAAAATGTTTGTTGGCCTTCCATCGTGATTTTTATGTCATTTCGTCATTTTTTATCATTTCGCCAATCTACGTCTGTATCTACATGATTTGTCCTCGGAAAAGACAGCTGCATTTTCTACATTCAGACAGAGATGTTCCCATTATATTTTATTAGTCTGAACGCAAAATGTTTTTAGGGCATTCATGGCGATTTTTTTGTCATTTCGTGTTTTTTTGGGGGGTCATTTCGTCAACCTACGTCAATACAGATCTACAAGGTTTTTCCTCGGCATGACAGCTGCATTTTCTACATTTAGACTGAGAGGTCAATGACCTATTAAGTATAGTCGGAAACTGGTACAAATCATGCCTTGTACATGTAACATGTTCGCGTGTAACCTTTGCTTTGATCAGCAAACCTAATTATTCAAGCACCCAGAAAAAACAACGCTATCGGCCGCGCAAGTGTATATTGCCTTATTAGAACATCTCCCGACGGCACTGTTGATCTTTTGCTGTTATATCACGTAATATGTACGACAGATAACCTTCTAAATGTCCCGTCAATGTCCGGAAGGACAATATTGAGCAGCGAAACTTAAAGCAAACATGTACTCTGTCATAGTCTCTACCAGACTCCGGGTCGCTGGAAAACCGTAGAAATGGAACAAATAGAGTACTAGTAGTAAGCCGGCCAGAGGACTGTAGCCGACAAATAGAGTACTAGTAGTACTAGTAAGCCGGCCAGAGGAGTGTAGCCGTAGGTCGCGTACTGTTCCCTGGCCAGCAACACTCCTCTGGCCGCGGGCTTACTCCTCTATTTGTTCCATTTCTACAGTTTTCAAGCACCCCGAAGTCAGTGATCGTCTATTCCAGTCTCGCCGTTCTATATATGCCCAATTGCCTCACCTTTATCCATAGCTTGCCATTTTTCAAGTGAGAATACCCAATCCTATGTATCAAGAACATTCTGCCCTCCACT
>NC_049996.1:8511658-8527534 GCF_000003815.2 Branchiostoma floridae
CAATACTATGAATGTTCATTGTTCCATTTCTACAGTTTTCCAGCGCCCCGGAGTCTGGTAGAGACTAATTCTGCCACATTGGAGCTTAGATCTGTAAAGCGCAACGAAAGATATAGAGCTTCCGACCATACTGTGAATGGTACCAAAAGCTGCAAAATGAGCATGAAATCTATGCTATAAACTGCCAAAAACGGATGCTATAGAATTGTGTTAGTGTATGCCAGCGAACTTTGTGGCTGAGATCTGATGCTATTGAGAACTCTGGTCGAATGGGCTATATATGAGCTTTTTAAGATAAACAGTAGATTGGAACAAAGTGCAATGTTGGGTCATGCTTACTACTCCTGACAGAGTTCGTTCAGTTAACGACTGATTTTTTAAAACCTCTGTATATTGTTTGAAGTACATTCGCGCGGGCATAAAAAAAAAGAGCTTTGGACCATATTTTAAATGCCGCCAAAAGCTGCAAATGGGGCATGAATATATATATATATATATATATATATATATATATGCCATAAATTTTCAAAAACGGATGTCATAGAATGCGTTATGTAGCCTACTGTCCAAGCAGAGGTTCGGCTCCGGTTGTTTTTACGTGTTTTTATGCGTTTTTATCGGGCTTTCTATTTTGTACCGTTGTCTTTATGCCTCGTGGCTGTCAGCGAGACATAAAGAGAACAGTACAAAATAGAAAGCCTGATGAAAACGCCTAAAACACGTCTAAAACAGTCGGAGCCGAACCTCTGCTTGGAGAGTAGTGCAGCCTGTAAAAACGCATTTATCATGAACTGAGGTGCCCCCGTCCTAGTCCGGAAAGTAAGTATATAGGCCAGACATGACTGACATCTGACCTAAGATTAAGATGAAAGTCCCTGACCCCCCTCCCCCCATCTGTCGCTTGGCCGGTGACCTGGAAACTGCAGTGTCCTCCAAATACCCATTTATCACTTGTTAAAACCGTGACATCTGTTTGACAAAGGAAAAGGACCAAAAACCAAAACATAGAGTATAGATAATCTCCAAGCAGATGTTGAGCCTAGGTGGCATAAGATAAGCTGGGGAAGGAGTTTGGCCGGCAAATGGACTCCTTTTCCGGCGAAAGTCCTTCCCCAGCTCATGATATTATCTTATGCCACCGCAACATCTGCTTAGACATTAGAGTTTAAGTACGTTGATGAACCAAATTCATGCACATATGTAACGTTATATTTCTTTACGTTTTAAATGCTATGTAGGACCAGGAAGACTGTAAATGTATTTAAGTTCGCGGGGATTTAATTTCGCGGTAGTGAGAAAAAGGACTTTTCGTGGTGGTTTAAGTTCCCGGTGAAGCGGCCACCGCGAAAACCGCGAACATTAAACCACCGCGAAAGTTTTTGTATTTACAGTATCTGGATTGAGAGTGAACTTCAGTAGTCCAAGCAACTTACCCGAAATCATTATTATGGTGAAAATGCCCAAATTTTCCATAGATCTTTGCAAACATAACGAAGACAAAACTGGACAATCAAAACAAACTTTTTAATTCTTACTTTTAATTTCAAAAGTTCGATAGACAAACTTATTGTCGCTACACTGAACACGTCTTTGTTGTTTCACAATGCAGTACTGCAGTACTGTATGAAAAATCACATTAACCACGTCTATTTTATTGCTGTAGTAACGTTAATATCTTGATCCATCCAAGAATCATCCAAGAATGACTTGTAGTAACCCTCCAACCGACTTAACGGAAACCCCTAGGGAATCACAAAATTAACTTAATTCTCGGTGTATTTTTATTTCCCGCCCAAGGTTGTTTGCTTCCCGTGGCTACACTCAGATATCGATCCTTTGATGTGCCGTCCTCGCCACGCTCGATGTCGGCATTGACCAAGGATGACCTCGTGACGTCACATCGGGTTCGGAACCAACGCTACTGGGGCATGGCTCTGCACATGCGCAGTGGGTAAGGCGCGGGTGTGTTCTGGTCGAATGTCGCCTGTTTCGCCTCCGGGATTTTTTTACATGGTTAAGGACTTTCAGGTTAACCTGTGCAATGACCGAGTGAGTAGAGTTTTCGACTTGAATTCTTTAGGTCGAGAGTTCGAGCCCCGACCGAGTCATGCCGAAGACTTTATGAATGGTCATTGAATGATCTTGAATGAATGAATGAATGAATGAATGAATGAACTTTATTGCACGACATTTGTACATGGTACAATTGTAAGGCAACAGTAATAAGTCAATTAATACAATGATACTCGTCTAAGGTGTATAACTACATACATGTATAGTATGCGAATAGCAGTTACTCAAGACTGGAGCAACTGGATATAATTTTGGAAACGGTCAGCGTGCCAGGTTAGGTGGCACTACCTACATTGATATTGATCGAACAAGATCTGTTAATACCCCTGTCACATTTGGCGAAAATCGATCGGACGATCGGCAATCACCCGAGCCTCGCTTATAATAATAACTTAATTGCACAACAATTGTACAAGGTACAAAGTCATGTTGGCTTATATGTGACAGAGACGGTTTTTAGATGAAAAATGCGCGCAACCCTCTGTCGATCTTAGATATGGCCGATAAAAAAAAAAAGTTGCCCGTACATCAGTAACAGATGCGTAGGGGTGGCGCCCATCTCCATTTCTGTATGGATATTCCATCGATATACGCCCAAAGATCGTGGATAATGTGACAGGGGTATAAAGAATATTTTCTAACCTTCGTCGGCGTAAACGGTATACTGATTTCGCTTCTTAGCATTCTCAATATTTCGGAAAGGGCATGGTAGTTGAATACTAACACACACCACTTCCCGTGGATTAGCCCGCTCCTGCAGTGATTGTACAGAGCTGTGTGGCCCAAGGGCTATCGAAACAGAGATCGGCGCCGCCCTACGCACCATTTGGTGCGGGGAGGACTTACTTAAACTTTAGTGCTTCAAAGTTTATGCAGCAAGATCTTTGATAGAGCGCACAACAAAGGTTGAACAGTCGAATATTTTGTAGTTCAGGTACAGTTTTGAGTAGCAGTTTTTAGAAACTAAACATATGACTTGATAGAAAAATCCATGCGTTTTTCGGTGCAGATCTAAATGTTCGTATTACGAAATTTGCCGATCATAGTTGGTCACGGGAAGAAATCGATCAAAAGTCATAACAATATAATTTCAGAAACCATGTAAGAAACGAAACGTTTTAAGAACTGTCTATGTAATTAGATTAACAATTTTAAATTGACAAGGTTCCACCCCTGTGAAAAATCACGTTTGGAACAGTCCGCTCCGTTTGTTGAGTTTTCGGAAAATGTCGCGGAAATTTCATAGTTGTTTTGATGCTTTTCTGGTCATTTTTCAGTTTTTAGTTCATAGTTCTTCCTTTGAACATGTGTAGTGAATCGTCTGGATGTTTCCGTCTTGGATTTATGCCGCTATGTCGGATGTTTGAGGGGAAACTTGCATTTCTTGATAAGTCTTCAGGAGGACTTTTGGAAGACGGCGTGGTTTGGCAACGACTCGTACGTGTAAAATTTAAGGTGAGAAAACTTACTTCCTGGTCAATCAATGTCAAGTAAACTGGTGATAGGAACTAGTCATGTCATATTCCATGAAATACGTATGTATGAGCGACGTATATGATGATATTTCCGAATCTTAGCGTATTTATTTGGCTTTTGACTAGTGTAAACCGCCATAAGTTTATATTCGGACATTTATGTAGCGTTACTGTTTTCTTGAATATTGGTAGTTTGTTCCATCTATGAAATACACTTAAGGCATTTCTTCTATGTTGACGGACAATGAAGAAAAATTTTGAGGTAACACTGCTTGGAAAAATTGTCCTGAAATCTTTCATTCTCGTCGCCTCGTGCAGACGACTCAGAGACCACCTGTTGGAATGTGCCTCACCTGCCACCTGGTCTCATTACGTCGTCAATTTTCCCGCGTAAAAACACGCAAACAAGTTACCTCCTTGACAGACACCATACCTTTTTGTTATTATTACTTATATTGTGATGTTTTCTGATTGGGTATGATACAAATGTATTAATTTCCAGGCTTGACAAGAAGTTACTCTTGTGGCAAAAGATTTTCTAACAGCCATCAATACTGATAACTGTTGTTAGAATAATCTGACGTTACTGCTAAATCCACTGTATGCGGTTAAAGTTTGGCCATTCTGCACGAAAATCAACAATAGCATTTGGATAACAGTCCCCTGCAATAGTTTTAATTTTACCAAGTGGGGTTGTGTGGCACAATCGCGGCAGGGTGTTTGATTCACAACCCAGAGGTTCTGGGTTCGAATCCATTGATGTGCCACCTATCTTGTGCCCATGGGAAAGATACTTACACGACTTTCCTCACTTCACTCAGGTTAAAATGAGTACATAGCTTTGCTTAGGGCCATCACTTAGATAGGACGTTAAATGGAGGTCCCGTGTTTGAGGAGAGCCACACCACGATCACGTTCAAGAACCCACTGCAGTTATGGAAAAGTGTAAGGGACTTTCCTGGTGTGAGTGAATCAAATAAACCTGTCCGGATATGCACTTGTACTGTTCAGTACAAACCTGGTGTGTTATGCCTTAAGGCGGTTTACCGGGTATGCAAAACAAACGAAAAGATACAAAGTATGTGGCATTTAGAAAATTACATCAAAATGTGCGGTCAACAGCATTATCTACAATCTATGAGGCCTGGAAGATACAGATATCTAGTCACTTGGATTTGTTCAGTTTTTTTCTTTTGATCCAAGTTCCTACAATTTGTGTCAGTGCTGTAAAAACTTCAAATTAATTCTTCTTTTCTTTTGACGCAACCATGTAGTTACCTGTGTCCTGAGAGTCATCCAGCTGTGCAGGTGTTCCTGTCCTGATGAGATGAGACTTGTGATGACAGAGGCACCAGGTGATTGGGTACAGGAGTATCAGGCTAGGTGAGAAAAATCTCATCTCTGTATTTTATCTAACATTTGCTTGTTGTTCGAGACAAGTTTGTAACTTCTAATCTCTGTATAGTTAGACTGCTGACTGATGTCTTGAGACTGGATTGAACCAGACCAGACCAGTTGATTTCAAGACCCAAGAAGAATATCAGGTGAGAAAAATTGGAATCCTGAATTTTACTTACCTTTTTCTTGGTGTCATTTGAGACAAGTGTGTAACTTCTAATGTCTGTATAGTTAGGTGGCCACTGACTGCAGTAGTCAAGACTCCTGTCTGAACCAGACCAGACTGGGTTTGAGACCAGACTCCAGATGATATCAGGTAAGAAAAGTCTGAATTCTGCATTTTACCTACCATTGTCTTGGTGTTATTTGAGACAAGTGCGTAACTTGTGCAATCTTCATAGTTAGGCGAGTGCGGACTGATGCTGATGACTGGACCAGATGACAACTCCAAATCCTGCTTCCAGTGAGCTGACGGTGCAGCGTTGCTTGTGGACACAGCAAGCAGAATTTCCACAGGTAAACTTTTCTGTTTCATATTAATTTTCTATCCTGTTGTATGTATCATTTTTAAATCTAAGGCCATGTTGATTTGATTATATGGATGACATCCCCGCTCGCACCAATTTTCAGCCGTTTCCAAAAAAAAAAAGGTTTCCACCACACAATAAATTGTACAAAGCAGCTGTAAAATGAGCACAAATATTCCGTAGATTGAAAAAAAAAAGTATCAGAAAACAGATAATTAATCATAGTCTAATGCCATAGAATGCCAAAATAAATCTAAACTCAAAGAATAAGATGTGAAAGGACAGAAAGAAAAAAATCTTCTGTTGGTAGGGGGAGGTACCAGTACAGAAATTCAGGCCCCGTTCAGGTCCAGAGGAAACTTGAGAACTGGCAATACTCAAAACAATGGTAATTGGTCAGTTTTGCTACAAAGGAATCTATTTGGTGGACTATTGGATTCCCACTAGCATTTAAAAATCCCATCTGCAAGTAATAAGGGTTAACTGTCTTTGTACCTTTGACTGTAGAAACTTGGTACAATTGACTATAAACTCTACTTGACTTCCTCTTGTTGTCTTCTTGGCCCCCGGTAAGACCCCAAATGCCTGCCAACATAGTGTGTCCATTTTGTAATTGGCGAAACCTGTTCCTCTGATTTTTTTTCCAGGTCTGTTTTTTTCGGATTGGTCCAAGAAGAAAACAAATTGTCTTGCACCCGTATAATTAGCCTGTGTTTACACAATCTCTCGCTGGCTGGGGTGGCAATACTATAGGGCCGGCCGCTAGGAGCGCGATTTTAGTCAGGCTACCGTATAATGTACTGGTCCCTACACCTAACTGTTGGTATACCATACTATGTGTGTTTAGTCCTATGTTCAACATTCCTGGCCACTTTGATTTCATACTGGAGGCAACTTTTTTTTTGGGGCCAAACTTTTTTTATTCGCTCGCTCGCATCAATTTTGGAGTTCCCAGAGGATGTCATCCATATAATCAAATCAACATGGCCTAAGTGCGGAAACAACAAGTAACATCTTGATGCTAAAATAAATGACGTGGTGTAAAACTAAGTCTACATTCATTTCATTTTTTCAGTGAAGTAATGTTACAAATGAATATGTTGCCTTTGTCAATGCCCCAAACTTAATTGCTTTCTTCTGATTATTTTCATCCAGAGGGTCTGAGTGACCTGTGACCTGTCCGGAGCTGGAATGCAGAGGAGACTGAGGAGTGTTGCTGATGGAGCAGAAAAGCTTCCACAGGTAAGCTTATCTGTTTATGTACCATCAACGTTCTTATTCTGCCTTTCTTGTGAAGTACTTAGTATCATCTCATCTCAGACACAAAACGTATGAACAGAAGTGTATAGGATGAAAGGAGACATGTGTCTAGATTTGTTTCATGTTTTTAATCAATAAAAATCAATTTAGATTTGACACAGTGCTTTGATCTGTCTATGTGCAAAACTGATGATTGTTTTTCTTGTGTTTCCAGAGGGTAAGCTGTGATGCGAGACTGGCACTTGAATGAAGTGTTCCTTGGAGACAATAAGGGAGCGGAATAGTTTCCAAAAGTAAGCTTCTCTGCCTCTCTTGAATTACATTGTGATAGCCTTTCTGTTGTTTTAACTTAGTCTGTATTGTTACAAAGCAGAATTTTACTCGAGAAAGAAAAAATGTGGAACATTATGAATACGGCTTGACTTCGCAGACCTTAGATTTTACCAAGGTGATAGTATCAATACACTAACTTCTGTTTCTATGTCTTCGAGGCCTGGAAGGAGGAGGATTGGAGGAAACAGACTTTGATGAGCAGAGCTGTGTAAGAAGATGCACAAGTTGTGAGTATGGTCTCTTTGTTAACACAAGACAACACTTTCATACACACACTTCACATACGCTGTACATCACACTTTGACCACATGACACACCCAGTTCATTTTAACGCTTTAGCCTCCATACACTTGAGTTCACTGAAACAGTACCGCACACTCATTCCATTTCAGACCATAGTTACACACAACATCAGTCTTCACTGAATCCTCAAACACATAATTTTACACAGTACATCACACCTTCATGCAGTCACTTTTTTCATAATTAGGACCTCTACACTTAACTTTTCACATACATTGCAATAGCTTCCCCAAACACTTAGAATAATTTTGACACAGAATTTTACACAGTACGTCACACCTTCATGCAGTCACTTTTTTCACAATTAGGACCTCTACACTTAACTTTTCACATACATTGCAATAGCTTCCCCAAACACTTAGAATAATTTTGACACAGAATTTTACACAGTACGTCACACCTTCATGCAGTC
Source organism: Branchiostoma floridae (assembly GCF_000003815.2). Taxonomy (NCBI): domain Eukaryota; kingdom Metazoa; phylum Chordata; class Leptocardii; order Amphioxiformes; family Branchiostomatidae; genus Branchiostoma; species Branchiostoma floridae. Next base: position 8,519,440 of record NC_049996.1, read on the forward strand.
AATTTATCATACTTAAAACCTCTACACTTGAATTTTCACATTGACTCGTACACCAGACCACTACATCGTAATTAGTTGTCCAAACACTTAGAATAATTTTACTCCTGTCAGCAATGCATACAGTGTGCTCCCCAGGGGAGGTCTTTGCTAAGCTGAAGACCCGGTGCTTCGAAACACCAGCATGCCTTGGCAATGACTGATCAGGTAAACAAAAATACCAAAAAAAAACACTTATAAAATGAAATAAACAAATTAACTTACATACAAGATGAATATATACACACAAACCAACCACCCCCTTACTATTTTAAGAACGTGTATATTATGCGCACTATCTCCCAGGAATACTGACATCAAGCAACCAAACCTAGCGTCGAAGCCTGGAGAAGAAAACCTCTGGGCCAGGGTAAAAAAATCCACAAAGCCCCACTCTGTTAGCGTAGTAGGCCTGATGACAAACAAGCAAGTCATTTGTCAACAGGACTCCTTCGCGGAATCAGAGCAATGTGTAAGTTAGAACCCTGGGACAGAAGTTCCTCCTCCAGGCTAAGCCCAGGAAGTAGAAATTGAACATACAGAAAGAGAGGAATTTTGTTTTGTCATGAAAACTAAAACTTTGTTATGATCACTGTTAACATAGTACTTGCAGCACTTCAAACCTCCGACTCCAAAAGCCTAATCTCAAGTTCATCAAATAAAGTCTGTCAGCGTAACACATCGCTGTCAAACTCTACTAGATCAACATGAGAAGAGCCCTACATTTTGCAACAGGAGGTTGGTAATGCTATTAGTACATAAACAGTGATAACAAAGTCTGAGATCTACATGACTTACAGGAATCAGCCAAACAAAACTAAACCTATCATTTCCTCAGATTATTCTCTCAAAAGCTCTACCCAAGATTTAAATTGACATCAGATCTCTAATTAACTTTATATATTAACTCTGTCCACCTTGCACTACAACTGCCTACATTACTACATTTGTGTTAACAAGGACCTACACTATATGTTTGCAAACTACTTTTACATGTATCTACCTAAACTATTTGTTATGGTTGCTTTGAAAATATTGACTCAGTATAATATGTGTCCACTGCACCTGTCTGGCTAGTTTACTGTTTAGTTCTAGTACCTATCTCAAGAACTTAACTACATTTGAAATGGAAAGTGAATGATGAGTATATAATCCTTGTAAAATGAATAGATGCATTTTGTTTGGCTGATTCCTGAACCCAATTTCTCTCTACAGAAAGAAAGCACAACATTGTCTTTTCCATTTCCTGTACAGCAATGGGACATATTTCCAACAATCATCATGTAATCAAAATATTTTCCCTCAGATCGACTTCATCACTGATAAGACGGAAATTGACTAAGCAACACACTTAGGCCATGTTGATTTGATTATATGGATAAACCCCAAAACTGATGCGAATAAAATAAAAAAAAATTGGCAAAAAAAGAGTTTCCTTCATTATGAAATTTGAGTGGTCAGGAACTTGTAGCAAATGATTAAACTCACATTTTAACAAGAGTTCGTAGACCTCAGGCCTGCATGAAATGTATTGGGTTTCTGTAGACCTATTGTGTATTTTTGCCTTTTTGTCTGTGGTACGTGGTTGGAAAAATGAGCTTTTTACTGTGTTGGTTGTGCACCATGCAAAAGTCTGACTCTGAAATTCCATTTTCTGAATTTGTAAGTTTGGACAGGGATGAACATTACTTATTTTGGATTCCTTAAGTATGTAACCAACCACAGTACTTTGAAGTTGTTGAGACGCTACCTTTTTTTGTCTCAGATGGCCCATGCACATGTAGTTACTCTGTCACATGATATACTAATATCTTCCTATTTCAATGTACTGACCTAATGGATACTTTTATCTGTAGTCCCATAGACATTAGACACCATGAACTATTTCGAATCTTTGATTCGACAAACAGTTAGTCCCCAGGGTGGTATGATATTTTCATTCAATCCATCCAACCCAAACCTAAATCTCCTGTAGTATCTAAGCCAAATTTAACAGCATAATTTACTATGAAAAATGTCCTTGTCAATCCCATTTATAGATGGCAAGCTGCTGGCAATGGAAGCTTTGAAAAGTTCAGAAGCTGTTGTAGTCAAAGCAAACACCCAGCAAACATCCCCACAAACCAATGAGCAGTTGCTTAGAAGGGGAATTTCATCATATATTTGCCGCGACAAAATGCAACAAACGATACTGAATTTAAAACAGAACAAAGCTAAGCCTCCACCACTTAACCCTGCCTGTACCATAGATTAAGCAGGCCCAAAAACCAAGCGAATATGACTAGCCCAAAACAACAAATTACCTGTATACAGTATGGAAATGGCATTACCAAAGAAACAAAAAGAAACACAGGACAAATCATACACATACCTTTCTCTTATGCCCACACTCTATACAGTTCTCCTCCACATTAGAAAATTGCATCTTCTTCTGTTTAAGTTCAAGTTCAACCATGATTGCCAACAGGGTAAAGGAACTTGTACCGGAACTTAAAACTCAGTACTATACAGCTCTAGAAACACCACAAAGAGTAATAAGCAAACTCCAATTATACCTGACCAACAGATATATAATCTGGCACACTCCCGTCATCTGGCAAACTGTCAGTGCCACTAAGTAACCTGATACATTGAAGGTGGCCCAGGCCAGATGATGGTTCTACACCCAACCATAATCTGTTTTTAAAACCAAGCAGATATTGGGAGGATGCCCCAACCACACTAAAACAGGGTCAACCTATACAGTATCAAGTTCAAGCACTAGGAGGCCCAAAATCAAACCTGACCACCAGGACACCACAAACAACTCACGTACCAAATGGCAACACAATGGCACCTTGCGTTCCGGAGATACAGCGCACGCCCCGTGCCCGCACAAAAGGTAACCTAAAATGTCAAGTTCAAGCACCAAGGGCGCCAAAATCAAAATTGAGCATTATTCAGCCACCGCCGACACATGTGCCAAATATCATCGCGCCAGCACCAGCCGTTCAGAAGATATAACTCCGGAAACACCCCTCCCGGACACAAAATTCGACCTGCCGGGTCAAGTTCAAACGCGACAAGGCCCAAAGTCAATCCTAGGCAACAGGCAACAACCCCCCACCCATGCACCAAAAATCGTCGCAATCGCGCGTATCGTTCCGGACACACAGCGCCAAAAGTGCCCCAAAAACACCAAAAATGCCACCTTCAATGTCAAGGTCAAGCGCCAGGAGGCCCAAAATCACACCTGAGTGTCAGGCTACCACCCCCAACCCACGTACCAAAAATCGTCGTGCTCGCACCATCCGTTCACGAGATACAGCGCCCTACATCCCCGGCTACCGAAAAGTTTCCACCAGCATCAAAACCATACCTGCATACATGCAGGTAATTACCACATAATAGTCATTTTTGTTCTTTAACATTTCTTCTTTGGCGTTTGAAATGACTTTCTTGGACTTCTATGACATTAGTATCTGTTTTCCGACATTTAATTTGCAGTCTCTGGCATACATTTGCTCATTTTACAGCTTTGTATGATTTACACTATGGTTGAAAACTTTTTGTTTGGAAATGGCCGAAAATTGATGTGCGTGGATGTCATTCATATTATAATCAAATCAACATGAAGAAAACCTTTGTAATGTCTTCTTTGGCCAAACCTGCAAGCACTTTGGCCTACAAGACAAAATATACTATTTCATAATAATGAACTTCCTTCAGGATAACTTTGATAAAAAAAATCTTACACAAATCTAAGGAAATAAAAAGGATGATTGAAATCATAATTTAATTTCTGTTCTGGAATTATAATGCTATATGATATATATCTGTAGTAACTATACTTTGCATTATTTACTTTTGTTACGGTACTAATCTAAGGTATGTCTATATGCTTTTTGCGAATTCAAGATTAAAAAGACATTGCATTTAAAAAATAAAATCCTATATCCCAATCAAGTGTGTTTGTTTTGGATGAATAGTTTTGTACTTTTAATCAATGCAAGAGCAACTAATATTCAGGATCTTTTACTACTCTACACTACATGTATGGTAACTTTGTGTCTTTGCATTTTGTCTTGTAATATCGTGCCAAACTGTTATTTGAAACAAAGTGATGAATAATAGTTTGCAAGAATTATTTGGACAAAAAACTGCTGTAAATGTCAAGCGTCAATGCCTAAAATTCATTAACGAAGTTCATAACAAAACCACCTTGCTGCGTTTCATCTAATTTTTCGAATTTGTCTAATACACAACGATTGCATTACACTTTTCATCCTGGAACATTTTGTTGCTTTGAATGTTTTACATTTCTTTTCAATATACATTTTAATTCATTTTCTCCACACAAAAGACAATTTCCTTTGAGAAACGGCTTTAAAAATGCTGGTGGTGAATCATAATAAAAAGGATATCAGGGAAAACAGTTTGAATGCAAATGATTTTGAAAATATACCCATCGCCATACAGAATGAAACAACAGACAATACTACAAGTGCTCTCCTTCAAAAGGAAAATGTACCGTGTTCTCCACCATATCTGCAATCACTTAGTGTTAGTCACAACCTTAAACTTGATGTTAGTACAAGAAATGTAGACTCAGAAATGACAACAAACAGCAGGGAGGGCCAGTTTTGATAATGATGTTTTGCGCTTAACATGTTCCAAATTTCTGAGGATTGCAGACATGCCCTTTCCCTTTTTTTATTGTCATTTCTTAGGGACCTGCATGGGTGTTCTAATCGCGCTGCGCTTAAATCCTGAACGCAGCAGCCACGCTTTATCTATGCCAACTCAGTGCTTTACCCATAATACACGGATTACGTCAACTGTTGGTTCTCTGGAGTCCATCTGGAAGGACAGAGCCCTAAGGAAGTCCACCAAGCTGAGGGTACTGAAGGCCCTGGTCTGGCCTGTAGCGACCTATGGCTGTGAAGCATGGACACTCCATGCCAAAGACACTCAGAAGATCCAAGCCTTCGAAATGAAGTGTCACAGGAAACTGCTCAGGGTCAGCTGGACAGAACTCTGTACCAACAACTCAGTTCTGGCGGAGCTGGGAGTAGAACAATCACTTCTAAGCCTCAGTGGTTAAAGGAGGAAGCTCCACTACTTTGGCCACATCAGAACATCTCGACCCACATCCTGCATGGGAAGATCAATGGCACCAGCAGAAGGAGTAGCCTGAGTACCATCCGTGGTGACCGCTGGCTCACTACTTTCGCTTTACTCCGTGGTTAGTGAGCCAGCGGTCACTACGGAGGATGGTACTCAGGCTACAGAAGGAGGCCACCCAGGAGATGGGGAGATGACATCAAGGGACTGGACAGGCAGTCCTCTTGCTGTCTGCATACAGAAGGCTAAGAACAGGGATGGATGGAGGAGACTTGTGATAGAGGCAACCATGGTCCCTGAACCTCCTGATGAGGATGGGACTAGGTGAGGTGAGGTGAACTGTTAAATTATAGCAGCCCGGCTTCACATTACGCAAAAGCAAAACAGCTGATTACGCCTTGCAGCATGCAGATCCCAAAGTCTAAAAGTAAAACCCAACTCACAGTCAGGTCCGATGTTCTCTTCTCTGTAGACAGCTGACAGATCCTCCTGGAATACAGGCAGGTGCACAGGATTGCTGGCAGATAGCACAGGAACATGGACAGGTCCTCCTGGAATTGACAGGCACACAGGAACACAGACAGGTCCTCATAGAATATGGACAGGCACACAGGATAGCTGACAGGTCCAACAGCACACAGGAACATGGACAGGTATACGGTATCAGCTTTCACTCTCCATAACCTAGGGGATAAAAGAAAAGCTGGTTAAAAAAAATCACTTGCCAAATTTACATACATGGATGACACCGCATTCACAAAACATTTTTCATCAGTCCAGATACATTTCAAATATTCACAACATTTGTTAAAGTTTTAAAACCTACTTTGGGGGAAAGAAAACATGAGGCAAAAGAAGAGCACAGTCAAAGGTGTACATAGAATATCATTACCAAACAACAATCACATAAAATATATCTCAAGTAAGACATACACATCAAGACAATCCAATTGACATATCAACATACTTAAATGTTCACAGAATATGTTTAAAATACAACTAAAAAAATTAGCTACAAACACAGCAATAAAACTAATGCTGTGTCTGAAGATGGGTTGAAATACAAGTCATAAAGTTTGAACAGTTAAGAACAACAAATGGACATGCATTCAAAATACATTGCATCAGTTCAAAGTCAAGCACAGCTCAATAACAGTCATATTAACAGAACATGAAGGGACATAAAATATGTAAACATGCTGTCTAGGATACTAGTTAAATATTCTGTAAAACCAAGGACGTCATATAACGTCCTTGGTAAAACTAAAAGGGAAACTGAAATGTAAAATGTCATGATACCAAAGAACAAATTAAGACTTAAAGAACAGTTGACATAAAACCAAGTGATGCTTTACTCAGCAGTGCAGCCACTCCTCAAACATTTGGTCAAACATTGAACTGTTTGATGTTGAGGGGGTCAAGAGTGGTGAAGAGCAGATCACAGATGTACAGTCATGTCACATCATCAAAAATGTGCAATAATGAACAGTCATTCTGAAACCCATTTTCTCTCTAAATGGGCAAGACCTTTCTAATTCTATGAACTGACTGTAGAGAAATGTTAAGAGTGCACCTGTAACAGCTGAACATATTAGTAGTAAATTCAAACGATGTACTTCTGCTGTGAGACCTGCGGAAAGCCCTGCAGAAGTCTGGCTGGCCTTGTTCTTCCTGAACGGTGAACAGAGCGTCCGTCAGGACAAAAAGGACTGTGATGAGTAGTAGATTCTACACACAAGCGCACAAGCAGACATACTTTTCAGTAATTTTCATCAACTTACCATGAACCGTGATCTTTGTTAGTGAGACAAAAGAAGTCTGATTTAGTCAGTGAACATCATCATATCAACATTTCTTCTCAGGTATCAGTGATATCACATCAGTATCTGTATCTATATAGCCTCTTCGACATAACACACCAGCTTCACAGTCAAAACATGTAGTCAGTGAACATACAATCATATCACCATAACGTTACATAAAAATGAAAAGTTTTCTTAATTATAGCGTTGGAAAACATACAAAAAGGTGTAAATTCGGTAAATTCCAAAATATCACTTAACGACAAGATAATCGCTACTAAAAGAATCACTACATTGATAAAAAACATCAAGATTCAATGGATACAATAACATGAAATAACATGTAAATTTAGTCATGAAAAACAACACACGTGACACAGCGCGCTGTTGTAAAGGTGCCAACACGATAAAGAAAATATCGCTCGTTTTGCCCTGAATATACCTCACACTTCCATAAAATCTGCCCCAAACGACCAGAAGAGTGCGAAGAACAAACGTAGGTACCTCCAACTATCCGAAACTGACGCAAGACGTCTTCCAAGGACTTTTTTCACGAAACTTTTCTCTCTTTTCTACGAAATGTCGCCATCTTGGATTTGTATCTCGCGCCGGAAGAAGCATTGCACCCTGGGTGCACCTGTTACTCTACTCACCTGTTGTATTTAGTCTTATACAATTCTTTGCGCTCTGAAAAAGATTGTTTAGATTTTAGAATGACTCATTAGGTCGCATTCACCCACTCCGTATGTTAAAAAAAAGTTAACTGAACTGTTTTAACATTACAAAACTATGTCAAAGGCAGGTTATCTATTTCACTTTAAGTTTTACTCTATTCATTGAAATGCGTTTCAAATATCTAAAGGTATTTTTCGAAAAACATTTTCATAAACAAGTCGGTACTTTCAACGCCAATGACACTTGGATGACAGTAAATCGGTTATGTCACGATGATTGACATACGAAAAATACTAGTTAAGGTGTCTGCAGTTCCAATCTGCCCGCTAGACGGTGTAATGTTCCGCTCACCAATGCCAACATTCCTCCTCCACCAGATCCCTTTGGGTGCTGAAAGTAACTGGCCTACCAGCTACAGATCAGGAATATTGCATATACGAGAGACCTCCTAACCACTGTGGGATGTAAGCCGGAAGAGA